>NC_077230.1:396317875-396617875 GCF_027887165.1 Monodelphis domestica | reverse complement strand
ATTAGGGGAGGATATCAAAATGCCAGGGAATCCACAAGTGACAATCATAACTTTGAATGTGAACGGGATGAATTCACCCATAAAATGTAGACGAATAGCAGAATGGATTAGAATCCAAAACCCTACCATATGTTGTCTTCAAGAAACACATATGAGGCGGGTTGATACTCACAAGGTTAGAATTAAAGGATGGAGTAAGACCTTTTGGGCCTCAACTGATAGAAAGAAAGGCAGGAGTTGCAATCATGATATCTAAAAAAGCCAAAGCAAAGATAGACCAGATCAAAAGGGATAGGGAAGGTAAATATATTCTGTTAAAAAGGAGTATAGACAATGATTAATTATCACTAATCAACATGTATGCACCAAATGGTATAGCACCCAAATTTCTAATGGAAAAACTAGAAGAATTGAAGGAGGAAATAGACAGTAAAACCATATTAGTGGGAGATTTGAACCAACCACTATCAAATTTAGATAAATCAAACCAAAAAATAAATAAGAAAGAGGTAAAAGATGTGAATGAAATCTTAGAAAAATTAGAGTTAATAGACATATGAAGAAAAATAAATAAGGACAAAAAGGAACACACTTTCTTCTCAGCACCACAGGGTACATTCACAAAGATAGATCATACACTAGGTCACAGAAACATGGCATACAAATGCAGAAAAGCAGAAATAATGAATGCAGCCTTTTCAGATCATAAGGCAATAAAAATAATGATCAGTAAGGGTACATGGAGAGCCAAATCAAAAATTAATTGGAAATTAAATAATATGATACTCCAAAATTGGTTAGTTAGAAAAGAAATCATAGAAACAATTAATAATTTCATTGAAGAAAATGACAATGGTGAGACATCCTTTCAAACCTTATGGGATGCAGCCAAAGCAGTACTCAAAGGAAAATTCATATCCTTAAGTGCATATATTAACAAATTAGGGATGGCAGAGATCAATGAATTGGAAATGAAAATCAAAAAACTTGAAAGCGAACAAATTAGAAACCCCCAGAAGAAAACCAAACTAGAGATCCTAAAAATTAAGGGAGAAATTAACAAAATTAAAAGTGATAGAACTATTAAACTAATAAACAAGACTAGAAGCTGGTACTTTGAAAAAACAGACAAAATAGACAAAGTACAATCTAATTTAAAAAAGGAAAGAAGAAAGGCAAATTAACAGCATCAAAGATGAAAAGGGAGACCTCACCTCCTATGAAGAGGAAATTAAGGCAGTTATTAAAAACTACTTTACCCAACTATATGGCAATAAATATACCAACCTAGATGATATGGATGAATATTTATAAAAATATAAATTGCCTAGACTAACAGAAGAAGAAATAGAATTCTTAAATAATCCCATATCAGAAAATGAAATCCAACAGGCCATCAAAGAACTCCCTAAGAAAAAATCCCCAGGGCCTGATGGATTCACAAGTGAATTCTATCAAACTTTCACAGAACAGCTAATCCCAATACTATACAAACTATTTGACATAATAAGCTAAGAGGGAGTTCTAACAAATTCCTTTTGTGACACAACCATGGTACTGATTCCAAAGCCAGGCAGGTAAAAAATGGAGAAAGAAAACTATAGACCAATCTCCCTAATGAAAAAAATTGCAAAAATCTTAAATAGGATACTAGCAAAAAGACTCCAGCAAGTGATCAGGAGGATCATTCACTATGATCAAGTAGGATTTATACCAGGAATGCAGGGCTGGTTCAATATTAGGAAAACCATCCACATAATTGACCATATCAACAAACAGACAAAAATCACATGATTATCTCAATAGATGCAGGAAAAGCCTTTGATAAAATACAACACCCATTCCTATTAAAAACACTAAAAAGCATAGGAATAGAAGGGTCATTCCTAAAAATAATAAACAGTATATATTAAAACCATCAACTAACATCATCTGCAATGGGGATAAACTAGATGCATGCCCAATAAGATCAGGAGTGAAACAAGGATGCCCATTATCACCTCTATTATTTAATATTGTACTAGAAACACTAGCAGTAGCAATTAGAGAAGAAAAAGAAATCGACAGCATTAAAATAGGCAAGGAGGAGACCAAGTTATCACTCTTTGCAGATGATATGATGGTCTACTTAATCATAGAGAATCAATCAAAAAGCTAGTCAAAATAATCAACAACTTTAGCAAACTTGAAGGTTACAAAATAAACCCACATGTCATCAGCATTTCTATATATTTACAACACAGTTCAGCAGCAAGAATTAGAAAGAGAAATCCCATTCAAAATCACCTTAGACAAAATAAAATACTTATGAATCTATCTCCCGAGACAAACACAGGAACTATATGAACACAACTACAAAACACTCTCCACGCAAATAAAACTAGACTTGAGCAATTGGAAAAATATTAACTGTTCATAGGTAGGATGAGCCAATATAATAAAAATGACCATCCTACCCAAGCTTATTTATCTATTTAGCGCTATACCCATTGAACTTCCAAAAAAAATTTTACTGACAGAAAAAACCATAACAATGTTCATTTGGAAGAACAAACGGTCAAGGATATCCAGGGAAATAATGAAAAAAAAAATACAAAGGAAGGTGGCCTTGCAGTCCCAGATCTCAAACTCTATTATAAAGTAGTGGTCATCAAAACAATTTGGTCCTGGCTAAGAGAAAGAAAGGAGGATCAGTGGAATAGACTTGGGGTAAGTGACCCCAGTAAGACAGTATATGACAAACCCAAAGAGCCCAGCTTCTGGGACAAAACCCCACTATTTGACAAAAACTGCTGGGAAAACTGGAAGACTGCGGGAGAGATTAGGTTTGGATCAACACCTCACACCCTACACCAAGATAAACTCAGAATGGGTGAATGACTTGAACATAAAGAAGGAAACTATAAGTAAATTAGGTGATAACAGAATAATATACATGTCAGACCTGTGGGAAGGGAAAGACTTTAAAACCAAGCAAGACATAGAAAGAGTAACAAAATGTAAAATAAACAATTTTGATTACATCAAATTAAGAAATTTTTGTACTAACAAAACCAATGCAACCAAATTGAGAAGGGAAGCAACAAATTGGGAAACAATTTTCATAACAAAATCCTCTGACAAAGGTCTAATTACTTAAATTTATAAAGACCTAAATCAATTGTACAAAAAATCAAGCCATTCTCCAATTGATAAATGGGCAAGGGACATGAACAGGCAGTTTTTAGCCAAATAAATCAATACTATTAATAAGCACATGAAAAAGTGCTCTAAATCTCTGATAATCAGAGAGATGCAAATCAAAACAACTCTGAGGTATCACCTCACACCAAGCAGATTGGCTAACATGATAGCAAAGGAAAGTAATGAATGCTGGAGGGGATGTGGCGAAGTAGGGACATTAATTCATTGCTGGTGGAGTTGTGAATTGATCCAACCATTCTGGAAGGCAATTTGGAACTAGACCCAAAGGGTGATAAAAGACTGTCTGCCCTTTGATCCAGCCATAGCACTGCTGGGCTTGTACCCCAAAGAGATAATAAGGAAAAAGACTTGTTCAAGAATATTCATAGCTGTACTCTTTGTGGTGGCCAAAAATTGGAAAATGAGGGACTGCCCTTCAATTGGGGAATGGCTGAACAAACTGTGGTATATATTGGTGGTGGAATACTATTGTGCTAAAAGGAATAATAAAGTTGAGGAATTCCAATGCAACTGGAACAACCTCCAGGAAGTGATGTAGAGCAAGAGGAGCAGAACCAGGAAAACATTGTACACAGAGACTGACACACTATGGTACAAGAGAATATAATGGACTTCTCCATTAGTGTCAATACAACGTCCCTGAGCATTCTGCAGGGATCAAAGAGAAAAAAACACTATCCACCAGCAAAGGACAAATGGTTGGAGTAAAAACACTGAAGATAAGCAACTGCTTGACTACAGGGGTGGAAAGGACAGGAATGAGGAGAGACTCTAAAGGAACACCCTAATACAAATACCAACAACATGGAAATGGGTTTGAAGCAAGGACAGATGTGATACCCAGTGGAATTGTGCGTTGGCTAGGGGAGGGGCGGTGGGAGGGCGGGGAGGATAAGAAAAAGATTTTTGTTTCCAAGGAATGTTGTTTGAAAATAAGCAAATAAAATAATGTTTAAATTGAAAAAAAAAAGATGTGATTTAGTTATTTCCTGATCAGTAACAATGGAGATACTTGGAATAACAGAATCAGGTCTTGGAAACTCTACATTCTCCACCCTACTCAGTTTAACAAGGTTTTTAAGGTCTGTATCAAACTCAAGATTTAATTATCTGAGGAGATGGCCTTCAACAGACATGTGCAAAAAAAGGACAGACTTCTAGGCTGTCCTAAGTCAAGCTAAGTCTTCATTGGTACAGATGAGATGCAGAAAAGTGATGTAAAAACATCCATATAAGGCACGTCAGTTCCTGCCTCTTTCTCTTTCCCTGGAGAGATGACTCTGGCTGGAAGCGTGCTAAGCGGTCCAACATCTTGGAGTGTTGGGTGGTGAGTTTTTCCCTGGAGCTGATTTCAGGTTTGGGCATCTTAGCTGAGACCCTTTGGAGGTCAGACTGATTCCTTCCTCCTTCATACTCCAAACCCTTACTCCCTTATCTCCTGATCTCCCCACCGGATACTAATCAGGTGGGGGTAGAGGGAGAGAAAAAACCTACTCCTTCTTCTTAATCTTCTCCACTGTCAATTAAATCACCATAAAATTTGGCAGCTGACTTGGGTATTTTATTGACATATTGGATATATTATTGACAAGGGATTTCCCTTGGCGACCACTTAAATTTAGATTTTTTTCAGTTTCAACCATATTTCACTCTTTACACATGTCCCTGCCAATCATCCTGCCAATAATTTTGCAGAATCATTTTGTAACAGGAAGCTTTTGCTTACTACAGCATATAGGAAGTTTTTTCAAAATATTTAATGGATGGAGTCACTTTACTTTGTATATATTTTTATGTTGTCTCCACCATTAAATTGCAAGCTCCTTGGAGGCAGAAACTGTCTTTTGCCTCTTTTTATATCTTTAAATTATATACAATACATATATACTTATATATATGTGTGTGTGTGTGTATATATATATATGCACATATATATATATTATATAATTGTATCCTAGCATTTAGCATAAAGTCTGTCATCTACTCCATGCTAGACCCTTCATATTTTAAACCCTTATCTTCTCTCTTAATAACATTTCTAAGATAGAAAAGCAGCAAGGGCTAAGCAAATAGAATAAGGTGACTTGACCAGGATCACACAGCTAGGAAGTGATTAAGGCCAAATTTGAACCCAAGGCTTCCCAACTCCAAATTTGGAGCCCTATCTACTTTGCTGTCTACCTACTCCCTTAAAAATGTTAATTGTCTGATTAATTGGCTTGGAGTGATTAGATACTTTGACAGTTTTTTTTAATATTTTGTTGTCTCTTTCCCTAAACCTATATAAACATCATTTAATTCCATTTCAATGAATATTAGTAAATGAATGCCATGTGCAAAGCACCCTTCTGGGCTTGAAGCAGTACTTTTATAGGAACGCAGATAAAATGAAACAATCCTTGCCCTCAAGGAACTTATCTTCTATTGGAAAAATACAATATGCACTGTGAATCTTAAAATTTCTCAGACTTGTGAATGTTAAAAATTCTCAGACTCTACCTTAGAACATTTGGTTAAGACCATTTCCCATTTTAAACAATGTAAGGACTTCATCAGGAATGTGACAACTCTAACATTACTCCACCCATATTTAAGCATACATTAGGGGAAGATAATGTTGTAAACTCCTTACTGAACAATGAAAAGTACTTAGCCCATACTTATAGTAAGGCAAAAGCCCTTAAGCTAAGTCTATTTTTAGATCTAATATAAAAAGGTGCTAAGTACCTATGAAGGTCAAATTAATCACTAAACAGTCAGGCAACTTGCAAACTTGCAAGGGGCAAAGAGGTGTGAACTTACTCAGAAGTTTTAGTCTACCCAGAGAAGTTGAGAACTAAAGAAGATGTGAATTAAGAATGGTCAGTCCTGTGAAAATGTCTACTGTGATTGGTAGATGTGAGAACTTAGGAGAGGTGACATAAGAGAAAATTCTCTTCAAAAGGAGGTCAGAAAGGCCTCTGAAGAGGTCAGCTTGCCAAAGCTGAATTTGAGGGCTCCATGGCTGAACTTAGTTGAGCGGAGGAGCTGAACTGGTGGGTCTCTCTGAACACTATAATCTTGCTTGGGATAAATCTTGTGGTGAGTGGATTAAAGACTGACTGATCTTTCTCTTAAGGCTTAAGCTTAGGCTGGCCTAGCCTTTTTCTCATTATTTCCTCTTACTCTCTCTCTTTCCCTTTCATTAATTCCTTAATTTGTATTAATTAAAATCTCCATAAAACCCAGCTGACTTGGGTATATTTAATATTTGGGAATTTTCCCATGGTGACCACTATATTTTTTATTTGAAACCATATTTCCATGGTCACAGTTTATGGCAACAACTCTTAACTGTTACAGCACAGAGGTAAATAAAATATAAAGTTTATCCAAAATTATACAAAATAATTTTAAAAAGTAAGGAGTTCTCTGAAGCAGAAAAGACTTTTAGTTGGAAGAGGGTGCTCTAAAGGAAGATAGAAGTACTACAAGGCTGAGGTAAGCATGTAGTACTTTACAGATGTTGGGGACCACTAATTCAAAGGTACAGTGTATACAAAGTAAACAGTTCAGTATACACTGAAGAGGGTGTATGATGTGGAATAATATGAAATGGTTCTGAAAAAGTAAGTAGTTAGAAGCCATGTTGTAGAGAGCTTCCAATGCCAAACTAAGAATTTTATCTTTAATTCTAGAGACATTTTGGAGTCACTGATGATTTCATATCATTTGTTTTTATATCACACAAATTTCTCTCAGTATCTCTTTCATCTTATCACCACAGAGTCATTTCACATAATATGTACTATTTTCTTAAAGAAAAAGAGAAAAAAGAACAGCTAGGTTGCTCAGTAGGAAGAGAGCCAGGGCTGGAGATAGAAGGTCCTGGGTTCAAATTTGGTCTCAGATATATCCTAGATGTATCTCCAGTTGTTTAGACTTTACCACTCTTCTGCCTTGGAACCAATACTTAGTATCAATTCTAAGAGAGAAGGTAAGGGTTTTTTTTAAGCAAGTAAAAAGAAAGAAATATATATCAGAAAAACTGAATAATACCTTGAAAAAGTAAGAAAATATATACAATGTTCCATGCCCATGGACCTCCCATTTCTGCAAAGAAGTGTGGATGTCTTTTAAGAATTTCAACTTGGCAGTTGAGTGAAGAATAGAAGAGAGAGAGAGAGAGAGAGAGAGAGAGAGAGAGAGAGAGAGAGAGAGAGAGAGGGAGGGAGAGGGAGAGAGGGAGGGAGAGGGAGAGGGAGAGAGAGAGAGAGAGAGGGAGAGGGAGAGGGAGAGAGAGAGAGAGAGAGAGAGAGAGAGAGAGAGAGAGAGAGAGAGAGAGAGAGAGAGAGAGACAGGGAGAGGGAGAGAGACAGAGACAGAGACAGCGACAGAGAGAGAGACAGAGGCAGAGAGACAGAGGAGACAGGGAGAGACAGAGAAAGAGAGTGACAGAAACAGACACACACAGAGGGAAGGAGAGGGAGGGAGAGAAGAAGAGAGACAGGAACAGAGACAGAGAAGGGAGAGGGAGGGAGACAGAAACAGAGTGAGAGACAAAGACAGAGAGAGAGACTATATTTGAGGAAAGAGAGGGATAAATGTGAGAAAAGATAAGGTAACAGCACTGGTAGGACAGCAACTTACAGGGTATAATAAGCGAACTAGAAAGAAGAGTAAAGGAACAATCAACCAATCAATAATTATTGATGGGTACTAGGTGCTAGGCACTATGCTAGGTGCTAGGGACACAAAGACAAACATGAAACAGCCCCTGCCTTCAAAGAATTTATATCCTATCTGGAAAGATCATAGCTGTATAAATGAGTATATATAAAATTGATTTCAAAGCTATTTTTTTTTTTTTGGTGGGTATGGTGTTAGGCAGAACACTAGCAGTTGTGGAAGGAATGACTCCAATGGCACAAAACTTCTTGGTAAGGAGAATAGTATTGCTCTTAACAGAAACAGGAACGTCAGGGGAAGAATGAGTTTTGGGAAGAGTAAGATGAGTTACAGCAGTGTGCTTATAAATGTTTACTAACTGAGGTGGGGGGAGTATGTGTGACATACTTTTAAGGTTAATCTGTATCATTTTCTACATAACTTTTTTAAGTCCAGGCAATTAAGAAAATGATGAATCGATGCTTAATTTGTAGCATTTGTCTGTTCAGATGTGTGAATCCTCACACTGAAAATTTAACTATCTGCTTTCAACATACTCCTGAACTGAGTTCCAATTTGGAAATGTTGCATTTGAGATGACCATTGGGACATACAGGTAGAGCTGTCCAGAAGGTGGCTGATGATATAAGACACAAAGTTCAAGGCAGAGGTTATGTTAGGGAAAGCACACTTGAAGGGAATGGCTGAAAAAATTGTTATATGAATATAATGGAATAAAATTATAAAGAAATGCCAAATATGAGAAATTTAGAGGGATATGGGAAGGCTCAAATGAAATGATACAGAATGAAGGAAGAAAAACTAATAATAAAATGTAGATGATTATAATATAGTAAATTAAAGGAACTATAACACTAAGTAATGCTCTATAATTATAATGACTAATTATAAGCATCTGGGCAGCTAGGTGTAGTGGGCAAAGTACTAGACTTGGAGTCAGAAAGACTTGAGTTCAAATCCTCCCTCAGGCACTTACTAGTTGTATGGCCCTGGGCAAGTCACTGACCTCTCTGTTTCCTCATCTAGAAAATGGGGATCACACCAGCACCTACTTCACAGAGTTGTTGTGAGGAACAAATGATATGATACAAATAAACATTTTGCAAACTTTAAAGGGCTATACATAGGTTGTTATTATTAGCAGTTCCAGAGAAGAGACTATCATTATTGGTCCCTAAAGAAGAGAAAAACTCCTACTCTCCTTTCCTTAATGAGGAGGAGAAGGTTAAAGGTATAGAATATTGAATATGGAAGCATATTCTGTTTTACGTTGTTATAAGGAAAGACTCAGTGGGTAGAGAAGATGAGGTTGGGGTATGTCCAGAAAGTGACTACAAAATAATAAAGATGTAGAAATAAATGCATCAATAAAACAAAATAAAATTAAGGTGTGTTTTTTTGTTTGTTTGTTTGGTTTGGTTTGGAAAAAGCAAACTGGACTTGGGGACAATAAAGACCTGGTCTTGGATCCTACCTCTGACTAACTATCTGAGTAACTTCCCTTCTCTGGGTCTTAGTTACTATAATACAGAATCAAATGAAACAACACCTCTACAATGTTATATAAATATGTAAAAATTGGGTAAATTTCAACTTTTCGTACTAAGTAACATGGGCATAATAGTGAAGGAAATTGATTCTCAACTGGTTACCCAAGAGTAATATATTAGATGGGGAACTGGAATGGGAAGGGCTAAGTGACTTTTGTTGCTGAGACTTTTATGTTTGTGATCTGCATTTTGCTTTCAAAATCAGTCCTCTCCAGAAATGACTCTTTAATGCTCAGAAAACTATGCATTTCCCTCTAGAGATTCTGAAAGTCTTCAAAGGAAATATGTAGAGGAGAACCAATTGGTTGATAATCTTTTAAAGACCTCCATAGAACACATATAAACACAGATATTAAAATAAACAAACTCTTCTCTTCTAAAACAAGATCTGGAGCAGAGAGACATCCTTTCAGCCCACATGTCAAGACTTGCTGCTTGACTGCCACAATTATGAGCTGCAGAGAAACACATGGAAATTCCAAACAACTAATAAACGTGAGTCAGCTTGTCTCTTCTGAACTTTGATACTCCTTGCCATTCCCCCCCACCCCTTTTTTTGTCAAAATGATTTTTTTCCTCAGAAGTGCAAATGTACAGGGAAATAACAAAGTAAAAACCATATGCTGGAGTCTCAACAGCAGGCACCCAATATGGATCTCCCCCCTACTAATGTGAAGATCAATGAAATACCTTGTTGGCTTCCATGCATAGCAGCCAATAGAAAAACCAGCGATTGAAAAAACATTGTTTCCAAATGTCTCCTAAAGATGTCAAATTTGCCATTGCTGTGGAGTAGTCTTTTCCCTGTTCAATGGAGACATAGATGAGAATAGTCAGGCTATTTCATTGACAGCTCAATTGGATCAGTTTTTTTTTTAACTCCTACCTTTTGTCTTATAATCCATTTAGCCAATTGGGGTTAAATGACTTGCTTAGGGTCAGACAGCAAAGAAGTGTAGAGAGCCAGATTTGAACTCCAAATCTCCCATCTCTAGTCCTGGCTCTCAATCCACTAAGCCATCTAGCTACCCCTCCATCAGCTTTTAAAGACAAATTCAGTTGATTGACAAGGAAGGGAGGAAGAGACAAGATAGAGACCTTAGTAGAGGATTGAATATCTGAACTGGTTGACTTTTATGGAAGGAAGCAGGAGAAACTAGTCCAGGAAAGAGACATGATCAAGTTGAAGGGGGGAGAAAGTAGCTTCCTAATTTAAGCCATTATTCTTATTAACTAAGCTCAATTGTTTCTATCTCCCAAAGGAGTACTGATGCTGCTAGTACGTGACAACTGACTGTCTTTTTGTTCCATTCATCACCCTAGTGATTTTGTAGAACAAAATGTTCTTTCTTGGTCACCACTGGCTTATATCTGTGGTCTCCTTTCATGAAAATGTAAGCTCTTGGAAGGCAGAAACTGATACTTCTGCGAGCATATTTTGGACACTTAGCACAGTGCCTAGCACTTGTAAGTCATTAATAAATGTTTTTTCATTCATTCATTCATTCATTCATTAATTCATTCATTCATTCATTCATCCATCCATCCATCCATCCATCCATCCATTCATTCATCAGGATTAGAGTGTAGTATCTCTGGTATGGAGGGCTTATTGTGCCCTCCTAGGGCAGCTCTCCAGCCTCTGACCCCCACCTGACACCCAGCTCTCACTTGTGGCTCCCAGTAGCTGCTAGCATGCGGCAGCGGCCACACCCCAGGCAAAGGCTTCGACAGGCCGGCCAAACCTTGTGAGGGTAGCCATCGGGTCATCGACCCCTGGTGAACCAGGGCTTTGCTCACCCAGCATGTGAAGACTGCTTCGGCTGAACAGACGGAAGAAACCAATAAGAAGGTTCAACGGCTGAGAGGGCGACGCAGCAAAGCACTGTGGAGTGCTTAGGGCGTGTTGGAGCTCAAAGGACAACACGGCCATCCAATGCAGCTGAGAAAGTCTCCAGATGTAACGATTTTTTGTGCCACTGGACCCAGGCTTCCAACGCCGAGAGAGTGGGACTGTCTCTGTGCATCGGCTTTTCCACTTAAATCTCCTTCACGCACAAGTATCTTTGTGCACACTCATCTATCCTAACCTCGTCCACCCTCTTCAAGACCTGTGGCGATGGGGGAGTGACGACACAACAGGTGGAGGTGACCACTGGCAGTTGTAGTCACGACCCTGCATGTAGGCGGCCCACGGATCAGTGGTCGCTTGGCCCTGTAGGGCAGCAGGGACGTTCGGCAGCATCCTGGGCGACTGCGCAGCCCTCTCTAGGACAGCACTGCTCACCCTAATCAAGGGAGGGGACTAGAAAAGGTGTCCCAAACATTGCCTGCCCTACAAACACCCGGTCAGCACACCGCGGCTGGCGGGTCATCCCTTTAAGCGGTCGAAATCAAAGACAAAATACAAAGAAACTCCTACTAGGAGCATGGAACATCAGGACATTACTTGACAGAGAGACTACCCCAAGACCTGAGAGAAGAACAGCTCTAATCAGTAAAGAACTGGCGCGATATAACATTGACATCGCAGCCCTAAGTGAAACACGCTTACCAGAAGAGGGATCACTCAGCGAACCACTGGATACACCTTCTAGAAAGGTAGAGCCTCAAATGAAGACAGAATCCACGGTGTCGGCCTGGCCATCAAGACCAGTTTGCTCAAACAGTTGCCAGACTTGCCTGTGGGCATCAGCAAGAGGCTCATGAAGATCCGTTTGCCTCTCAGCAAAGACCGATATGCCACAATCATCAGTGCATATGCCCCAACACTGACCAGCACAGAGGAGACCATCGAGCAGTTCTACTCTGACCTGAGTGCCGTCCTGCACTCAGTGCCCACAAATGACAAGCTGATACTACTGGGAGACTTCAATGCCCGCGTTGGCCAGGACCATGAAAGATGGAAAGGAGTGCTCGGCAAACACGGCATGGGCAAAATGAACAACAACAGCCTACTGCTACTCAGCAAATGCTCAGAGTTCGAACTCACCATCATGAACACTGTGTTCAGAATGGCAAACAAATATAAAACAACATGGATGCACCCACGATCAAAACAGTGGCATCTCATTGACTACATCATTGTACGCCGGCAAGACATCCAGGATGTAAAGATCACCAGAGCCATGAGAGGAGCTGAATGCTGGACAGACCACCGATTGGTTAGAGCGACTCTTCAAATGCACATTGCACCACACCATCCAAAACGCACCCAGACAGTTCGCGCATTTTACAATGTGAGTCGTCTTAGAGATCCATTTTATTTGCAAACATTCCAGTCCTGCCTGGACAACAAGCTGTCTGCCAAGGGACCACTCACTGGAAGGTCAACTGAGAAATGGAACCAGTTCAGAGATGCAGTGAAGGAAACATCAAAGGCAGTCCTAAGCCCAAAACAATGCAACCTCCAGGACTGGTTCAAGGAGAACAACACTGCTATTGAAGACCTATTGAGCAAGAAGAACAAAGCCTTTATGGAGTGGCAAAATAACCCAAACTCTGCTCCTAAAAAGGACAGATTCAAGTCTCTCCAAGCCATGGCGCAGCGTGAGATCAGGAAGATGCAAGACCGATGGTGGGAAAAAAAGGCAGAAGAAATCCAGCGGTTTGCTGATATGAAAAACTACAAACAATTTTTCAGTGCCCTCAAGACTGTCTATGGGCCATCAAAACCCACTACCACTCCCTTGCTATCCTCTGATGGTGACACTCTCATAAAAGATAAAATAGGCATCAGCAACAGGTGGAAAGAACACTTCAGTCAGCTTCTCAACCGACCCTCTTCAGTCAACCAAAGTGCCCTTGACCAGATCCCCCAAAACCGCTCCATTGAACAACTTGATGTCCCTCCTTCAATAGAGGAAGTCCAAAAAGCCATTTAACAAATGAGTGCAGGCAAGGCACCTGGTAAAGACAGGATCCCAACCGAGGTGTACAAGGCCTTAAATGGAAAGGCGCTCCAGGCATTCCACATAGTGCTGACCAGCATATGGGAAGAGGAAGATATGCCCCCAGAACTCAGAGATGCCTCCATCGTAGCCCTATACAAGAACAAAAGCTCACGAGCAGCATGTGACAACTACAGAGGCATCTCACTACTCTCCACTGCTGGAAAGATCCTCGCCTGTGTTATACTCAACAGACTCCTGTCATCTGTTTCAGAGCAGAACCTGCCTGAATCACAATGTGGCTTCCGACCAGATTGCAGCACCATCGACATGGTCTTCACGGTGAGGCAAATCCAGGAAAAATGCCTTGAGCAGAACCTGAGTCTCTACATTGTCTTCATAGACCTGACAAAGGCGTTTGACATAGTGAATAGTGATGCATTGTGGGTGATCTTTAGCAAGCTCGGTTGCCCAGCAAAATTCGTCAAACTGATCCAGCTCTTTCATGTTAACATGACAGGGGAAGTCCTATCTGGTGGAGAGACTTTCGATCACTTCAACATCTCCAATGGCATGAAACAAGGCTGTGTCCTCGCTCCAGTACTATTCAACCAATTCTTCACCCAAGAATTACAACATGCTGTGATAGATCTAGACCTGGGTGTCTACATCAAATACCGACTGGATGGCTCACTATTCAACCTTCGCCGCCTGACTGCAAAAACAAAGACAACAGAGAGACTCATCCTGGAAGAATGAATGAAGAGACTTCACAGATGACTGTGCTCTCATGGCCCACCAAGAAAATCATCTCCAAACCATTGTAGACAGGTTCTCCACCGCAACAAAACTGTTTGGCCTGACTATCAGCCTCAGCAAAACAGAGGTGCTGTTCCAACCTGCACCAGGGAGGCCAACTAATCAGCCGTGCATTACAATCGATGGCACATAGCTTTCTAACATCAATACTTTCAAGTACCTGAGCAGCACCATAGCCAACGACGAGTCCCTAGACCACGAGATTAATGCCAGGAAACAAAAGGCCAGCCAGGCACTCAGGCAGCTGTGCTCCAAAGTCCTCCAGCACAGCAGTGTAAGCACTGCGACGTAGCTCAAAGTGTACAATGCAGCGGTTCTCAGCTCGCTCCTGTAAGGTTGCGAGACATGGACACTGTACCGGAAGCACATGAAACAGCTGGAGCAATTCCACCAACACTCTCTCCAGTCAATCATGAGGATCCAGTGGCAGGACTGAATCACCAACCAGGAAGTCCTCGACAGAGCCAACTCCACCAGCATCGAAGTCATGATCCTCAAAACCCAGCTACGATGGTCTGGACACGTCATCTGCATGGACCCACAGCGAATACCAAGACAGGTATTCTATGGTGAACTGTCAGCTGGACTCAGGAAACAAAGCTGACCAAAGAAAAGATTCAACGATCAGCTAAAGTCCAACTTGAAGTGGGCTGGCATGACACCAAAGCAACTAGAACTCGCTGCCTCTGTCAGAAGCAGCGACGTTGATGTCTTGCCGCTGTGTGTGAACACCAATACCAGGCCACAACCGGAGTCCCCTGCCCCATGTGCCACAAACTTTGCACCTCAGTCTTTGGACTTCAAAGTCACATGAGGGTATATCAATAGATGATAATGCACAAAGACAATTGTCATTCTCGGTCACTGAGACACTACCACTACTATTTCTGGATGAAAACCTGTCTCCAAACTTTTTAAAAATATTATAATTCCTTCAGGGAGGCTTGATTGTATCAGGATTTTCCTATAAATAATGGATTTTTCTATTAATTTTTGGACATTTGTGTTAGGTGAATGACTTGAGGCTGTCCCTCAAATTTATCTGTAAATCTTGGTGGGGGGGTGGCCTTTGTCTTAGGTCAATGACTTGAGGCAGTGCCCCAACATCTTGCCCCTCCATAAAGCATTGCATTTTAAGTGATGGTTATCCCCAGTCTTATTTAGAAAAGTGGCTAAAGAGGGTATACTTTGTCATTTCAAGGTCCCCTTAAACTTCCACTTCACATGGAAGGAACTTTAGAGACTATCTAATCCTACTCATGCCTGAACAAGAGTCCTCGCTATGGTAGGCTAGACAAGTTTTCCTTAAACAACCAGCCTTTGCTTGGAAAGTAAGAGCCCACTACTCCCCAAGATAGTCCATTCTAGGTTGGTATAGCTTGGAATGGTTAAAAAAAAATTCTTAATATCAAATTTAAATTGATCTCTTTTGCAACTTCCATCCAGTGTTTCTAGTTCTGCCCTCTAAGGCCAAAAAGAACAAAGTTAATCTCTCCTTGACAACCCTTTAAATACTTGAAGACAGTTATCATTTCTTCTTCCATCAATTTTCTTCTTTTCATAGACAAATCTTATTAAAGAACTCAGCCTTGCTTTCTACATCCCTCTGTGTTCAGAGCTAATGATAGATGAGAACCAGTGATGAGTGAAAGGCAGCCAAGGATGAGGTGTCAAGGTTTCAAAAGAAAACAGTCACAAAGGAAGTGTCCCAAGAAACCTCAGCTCCTTCTCCAGTAGAGGATGTCAACCACCAAAATGGCTACCTAGTGTAATCTTCCCGACATCATGGCTAAAGCTAGCTGATTTCATCACTTAAGAGAGTTCTTATTTACAGAGAAGCAAGTAGCAGGTCTATAAGGAAAGCCAGCCCAGAGATATGACCTTTACCCAGTTATCTTTAACAAAGGCAAAGGATCTAGACAAAAGAAGAGAGGACTCAACCCATGTTCATACCCTGGAGAGAAACTGTTTTGTAATTTTAAAATCAAACTGTTCTTGGGGGTCAAAGGAGGAAATTATTCAATATCACAATTCAATATTAATTTGCCACATTGGTGAATTCACTCTATTCATATTCATAGTTATCATTGTTGATTGTGCATTTTTCTTCATCTCACTCTCTTACATTTTCCCTTACTTCACATGTTCAAGCATGTATCAACATTCAATCATCAGAATAATGCCATGAGGTCAATAGTACATGGGCAGTACAGTTGGAGTCAGAAGCCTTGGGTTCAAATTCTGATTCTGACATTTCGATCATAGATTTTGAGCTGGAAGGGAGCTTAGCCATCGGGGAATTTAACCAATCCCTTCATTTTACAGATAAGAAGATTGAGAAAGAAGTGTAACATGCTTATGATCATGCAGGTAATACTTGGCAAAGTATAGGTTCTCTAACTTCAAATATAGCTTTCTTATTGTACCACATCTCTTATCATCCATAATCAAAGGTTCAGATCATAGAAATCATAGCTTTTAGAGCTGGAAGATAACTCATATTTTCCATATAATCATTCAATTATTTAAAAAGTATTTATTAAACAGCTATGATGTGCCAGACACTGCTAAGTACCAAGGATACAAAAAGAACAAAAGAAAAATAAAAAAAACAGTCCTTGCTCATTTTACAGTGAAGAAATTAAGTCCCAGAGGGACTGAGTTAATATTTATTCAGTCACACAGGAAGAAAAAGGAAGAGCCAGGATTCAAAACCAATTCTACAAACCATATCCAGCATTGTTTTCATTGTAGCTTCCTGCCTCACTATATCTCCTTGTGAAATGAGGGGGCTGGGCCAGAGACTTTTTAGGGTCACTTTTACTCTCACACCTATGAAGCCCTGTTTGACGATGAGGAAATAAATTAAGGGTCTGAAAGACTGTGAGCTGCCTGAAGTCCAACATCTTGTCAATGGCAGAGCTAGTACTAGAGGTCCAATCTTGAATGAATAGACAATAGGGAATTATCAAAATTTCCAGGTTTTAAATGTTTTTTTTCTTACCCTTTTAATGTGATTTTGCCTCATCTGCATATCTGACTTTTAAAAAAAAAATCTTCAATATATTACTTGCTACTTCCTGAAATGAAATGATTTAGCTTTGCTACTTTGCTATCGACTTAAATATTTTATTAAGGTTCTCACAATGACATATTAATGAATTATTTCTTTCTCTTCTCATTAAGACTTGAAAAGTTTTTGGACTTTTACTTTGCTACATAAACTTACCCAATTTTATATTTGGGGACATAAAAAGAGCCTAGGAAAATCCTCAAATGGAATATTCATTTGACAATGTTTTATGATGCTAAAGGTATTTGGGGAAAAATTATCATTTAGCATAACTCCAACATATGGAGATGATAAAAACTAACAGCACCCCAGATTTCACCACTTTTTAAAGGAAGTATAGAATAATGGAGATAATATTGATCTTAGAGTTAGGAGACTTAGGTTCAAGTCCTAACCATCCTTAAATACTTGGTTTGTGACTTTGGGAAAGTTAGTTCACTTTTCTAAGAAACTAAGTGCCTTCAGCTGAAAAATGGGGAAATTAATATTTGTACTACCTTCCTCACCAGGTTATTATTGATATCAAATGATAAAATGTTTGTATGAATATAATGGAATATTGCTATGCTGATGGAAATAATGATATGATATTGGTAGGATTGTGAGCCAGTCCAACCATTCTGGCCAATCATTCTGGAGAACAATTTGGAACTTTTAACTCAGAAATATCATTACTAGATTTATATCCTAAAAAGATCAAAGAAAAAGGAAAAGATCTACATGTACAGAAATATTTATAGAAGCTCTTTTTATAGGGGAAAAGAATTAGAAATTGAGGAGATGCCCACTAATTGTGGAATGGCTGAACAAGTTGTATTAGTGATAGAATACTATTATGCAATGAGAAATGACATACAGGATAGGTTTCAGAAAAACTTGGGAAGACTTATATGAATTGATGCAGAGTGAAATGAGTAGGGGATGTATGGGGGTGCTCAGGGAGGAGTAATATCTCTGGTATGGAGGGCTTGGCTCTCCAGCCTCTGACCCCCACCTGACACCCAGCTCTCACTTGTGGCTCCCAGTAGCTGCTAGCATGTGGCAGCGGCCACACCCTGGGCAATGGCTTCGACAGGCCGGCCAAACCTTGTGAGAGTAGCCATCGGGTCGTCGACCCCTGGTGAACTAGGGCTTTGCTCACCCAGCATGTGAAGACTGCTTCGGCTGAACAGGCAGAAGAAACCAACAAGAAGGTTCAATGGCTGAGATGGCGACGCAGCAAAGTGCTTAGGGCGTGTTGGAGCACAAAGGACAACATGGCCATCCAATGCAGCTGAGGAAGTCTCCAGATGTAACAACTTTTCGTGCCACTGGACCCAGGCTTCCAACGCCGAGAGAGTGGGACTGTCTCTGTGCATCGGCTTTTCCACTTAAATCTTCATGCACAAGTGTCTTTGTGCACAAAAACGCACAAAGACAATTGTCATCCTGTTACCGAGAGACTACTACACAAATGAGTAAAACCAAGAGATTGTTGCCTACAATAACAGCAATATTGTAATGAAGATCAACTGTGAAGGACTTAGTTATTCTGGGCAATACAATAATGCAAAACAATTCTAAAAGATTCATGATGAAAAATGCCATCTACCTACAGAAAGAGAACTGATGATATTTGAGTGCATTTTACTGTTCAAGCATATCTAACTCTTCATGACCTTGTAGACCATATTGTCCATGGGGTTTTCTTGGCAAAGACAGTGGAGTACTTTCCCATTTCCTTCTCTAGTGGATTAAGGCAAATAGAGGTTAAGTGATTTATGCCTGGAGTCACACAGTGTTTGAGGCTGGATTTGAACTACCTGATTCCAGGTTCAGTGCTCCTAGCCACCAAGCTATCTAGTTATCTAGCTGAGTGGATATTGAAGTATAATTTTTTCATTTTATTTTTCTTGCCTTTTTTTCTTGCAACATGGCTAATATGAAAAGGCGTTTTGAAAGATTCGACATATATAATTGCTGTTATATTGTCTTCTCAGTGGGTGGAGAAGGGAGTGAAGGAATGATTTCCAAGGGGAGGAGATTTAAAGGAATAATATTAAAGATGTGGGAGAGGGTCTGTTATAAAATCAGTTTGAAGGATCTACAGATACAGTGATGTTTAAAAGAGAGGTGATTTTTTTGGCGGAAGATAATGAATTGTTTTAGAAAAAGTTTTTAGATGTAGGGTATTCAAAACACCCATCTCCCTCATTGGAACTTAGATGAGAGAGGACTGCTGGATAGTATAGGGTTTGACTTTTTGTTGAGTTTTGATTTAAACTCTTGGGGGTCTTAGTTTTTCCTTTTGTAAAACGGAGCAAAATGGAATTGGACCAGATGACCTCTCAGGTCTCTAACTCATATGATCTCAAAAGAGGGAGCCGTGAAGATAAGAGTGCCTGAGCAGAGACTGTTGGAAAGGTAGAGGATGAAGGTGAAGACTGCAAATCAAAAGACTTGGGTTCGAATCATGTCTTGAGAAAGTCCCTTTTTGGGATCAGAGACTGAGCGAGCCTAACCTTAACCTCCCGCCTTATCTTAAAATCAGTTTTTATTTTGAGTTTTCATTCACTGTTTCTTTTATCTCCGTAGGGCCAGAGGTTTGAAGTCAAGGAATTTAACTCCCTCATTTTACGGATGAAATCGAGGGCCAGCGCGGTCAAAATGCGTACTAAGAGCAAATTTTAAAGAGCCGGGTAAATGCAAGCTCGCCCGCCGGCTTAATCAAGAAGCCTGGCACAGATGCATGCAGTAGCACCAGTCTTTGGCAAGTAGCTCTGGTTCCCTCACACTCGCTCCTGCCCCCGCCCCACCCCTCCTGCCGGCTCGGTCCTGTACGTCACTTCCGGCTGGGAGACAAAATGGCGTCCCGAGTGTCCCGGGCCCTGAGGCGTGTGGAGCGGCAGCGGCGGCTGCGCCTGCTCTGGGATCCTTAGAGCCGCGGGTGGCGGCGAAGGGGGCAGGCCCAGGTAAGCGGCTCGGCCCGGACCCACCGAGGGCTACGGCGACAGCGGCTGGAACTGACGGAGGGAGGGAGCATGGAAAGGCAGGAAGGACGGACGGACGGATGTAGGGAAGGGATGTGCGAGGGACAGCCCGGCCGGGGAGGACGACGGCAGAGCCGCCGCCCTCTGCGGCCGTCAGTCCGTTTATCCGTCAGCTCGTCTGGGTGGGGAGTGGAGGGCGCGGGGGAGGGGCCGCGTGAGGAGCCGGCCGTGGTGCGAGTGGGGGCGGGGTGGAGGTAGAGGCGGGGAAGAGAGGCAGGTGACTGCTGGCGGGGGTGGGTTGGGCTGGGTTGGGCTAGACTGGGCTGGGGGAGAGGAGGAGTGGGGTGCCCCGGCGCGCGGCGTGGGGAGGGGTAGGAGCGCTCGCCCGCTTGCTCTGGGACCTCTCGCCGGCCAGTTTAGCCCGAGCGCCGTCCAGCCTGCCTTCCTGCCGCTCGCCCGCCAGCCCGCTCGCTCGAGCGCCGCGTGCACCTGCAGCGAACGCACGCGCTAAGCGCGCTCTCAGAAGTAAGGCTCTCCCCTGTCCGAATCCCGGGGCGAGCGCGGAATTGAAATAAACAAATTGGACTTCTTCTCCCTACTCCTATCCCCCTCGCGCACTCACAAACCCGGATAGTAAATACTGGCATTCATACAGACTGATGCACACGGTTATAATCGAGTATTTACTTTTCTTTTTTCTTTTTTTTTAGTTTTTGCAGTTTACCTCAGGAATTTTTGTTTTAATATCTTACTTTGCCCCCTCGCTTTAAAATTAACTTTAATTTTGAACTTAATGCATTCAGTGTTTTGTGCTGAAGTTTTTTATTGTCCAAATTTGATGAGAGAGGCCGCACTACCGGGTGGAAAGAATGTTGGATTTTGGATCCTTGCTCCGATGCTTATTACACAAATCATCTAACCTTTTGGGGTCTCATTTTCCTCACTTGTAAAATGAGGCGGTTGGTCTTCTGTGGTTCCTTTTCAAATTCTAAAGTCTATTATCCTGTTTCTGGAAGTCATGTCATGTATATTCGATGTTTCCATAACAATTTTGATGGTCTCCTAAAACGCTGTTAAACCGCTACAGCTTGTTGTTATGCCTAAATAAGTTGTTGTAACTCCAAGTAAACTAGTTTATGACTATTGAATACAATCATTTAGCTTCCCATAACAGCCAGCGTTTTGAAATAAGAATGCTTTCAGCTAAAGAATTCAACTATCTGATAGATGTTTGTTAACACATCTAGTGTATGAAGAGCCCCGGGTAGATGTGGAGGTAAGACCTGCTCTGCCCTCCCGGAGCTGGTGGCCTCTGAATAGAGGGGATGGATGTCATACCCTTATGGTAGCAGGAAGCTAGATTTGTGGATATAGTGTGGGACTTAGAATAAGTAAATGAGATGCTCAATTTAGACACTTTTTAGTAGTGAAATCCTGAGCAAGTCATTTAACCCGATTTAGTTTCCTCATCTGTAAAATGGAGATGATAATAGTACCTACTTCCTGGTATAGTTTTGATGATCGTATGAATTAATATTTGTAAAGAGCCTTGCCATCTTTTGAAGTTCTAATGATTATTATGAATACTATATGGTTGTTGATTTGGATTTTTGAGACCTATGAACAATGGTTACAAATCCAAACTGCTGCGCCTAGAAAGACAACTACTAAGGTGATGATTTTTTGAGAAAGGTTGATTTTTTAAAAAATGCCTTTTCATAGATTACTTATTTAAAAAACAAAACAAAAAATATTAAGCAGTTAGTTGGTATTTTTTCCTTTGTCCTTAGAGTTTATAATTAATTTAAATTTGAACTGTCTTAAGAATTCTAATTATCTTAAAAAATTACTCTCTTTGTGAAAGTGTGTTTTACAAGATTATTCCTCTGATGTTAAGAGGAATTGATAATCCTGGTCTAGTATTAATTACTTCCATGTTAACTAAAACTTTAAATTTTGAAAAAAATATCAGCTCCTCCAAACGTTTTCAGAGAAGTACTTATATCTCCCCTTTTTGCTTGATCCTGATACAAGGCATCTTAGGTTAAAGTTTCTTTTTGAGAAATCTGGCCGTGTATATGTTGATAAATATGTTTGTCAAGGTTCTTTTTTTCTCTTAAACTTTAAATTCAGGAAATTCAAATTTTGGGTTCTCAGCTTCTGATCTGTAAAATTCTTCCCAAGTTTCAGTTTTTTAAAAAGAAACTTTTGTCAATTTTTCAGGGTTTTTGCAGAATATCTTGGGAAGAGAGATCCTGTGGATCAAAGGTTTGCTTAAATTGGTTTATTTATGGACTTTAAAGAAAAGTATTCCTGCAAAACTTTAAAATACACACAATTTAAAATTTAGGTTGTTTTCTAGAATTTAAGCATGTATTTTCTCTATTTTTTGTTATGGCAGTTGGAAAAAATGACTTTCAGTTTCAATTTATGCTGTTAATCCTCTAGTCAGGAACTACACAGGTTGCAGTGATTAATTTTGGTTTTGTTGGGTTAAGTGACTTAATCCTGGGTTAGTTTTTTTGTCTTCTAATATAAAGTCTATTTTAAACTTTTATACTAGGTGGTGATTTGCTGCCTTTTTGTTTGTGTAAGCCTTGCTTTCAAGCTTATATAAAATCAGAAAATTTAGAGCTAAAGGAGACCTTGGAAAACTTCTAGTTTAACCTCCTTTTACAGATAAGGAAAATCTGGCCTTTGGGGATGAAGTCACTTGCCCAAGGTCAAGTAGACAGTCATTGACATGGCTAGAATTGGGACTGAGGTCCTGGACTTCACATTCACTTCATTTGTTACAATGCATCACACTGCTAAAATGGAAACAAAAACAGTCCCTCAAAGTAACAGTTCTGAGCATGTGTTGAGATGGTTAGCTATTTGGAATTTGCCACATAAGGATCATTGATAACTTTGTTATAAAGCTCTGAGATAATGTTCTGTCTTTTTTTTTTTTTGTATAAGTTGGAACTGTGTAGTTAAATCCCCATGAATCATCTAAAGTATTTGTCTGAGTGTGATAGTTGTGACATTTTTTTTCTCCTTTAAACCCTTACCTTTTGTTTTATCATCAATATTAAATATCAGTTCCAAGGCAGAAGAGTGATAAGGGCTAGGCAATTGGGATAAAGTGACTTGACCAAGGTCACATAGCTAGGAAGTGTCTCTCCTCTGATTTGAACCCAGAACTTCCTGTCTCCACACGTGACTCTTTATCCACTTTTGTCACCTAGCTATTCCAACATACCTTCTTTTAAAGTTTTTGTGGTGTCCAGTTTCCTCACCTATAAGGAAGGGGGAATTATTGACAATTTCCAAGTATTCTTTCAACTTGATTATGATTTTACTTAGATTGAAGTTTTGACTATAAAGCTTTGACTATAGAGGATTGATGAGGAAGCTTTATAGTATTCTTTTTTTCTGAAGACCCTTTAGGATATTCTTACCCAACTATTATGATTTTGGTGCAATCCTTTCTGAAGACAGGGCATGAACTAAATGGTCCCTTGATGGTCTTTGATTTTATGACTTTGTAAATTGTTTTTTTGGTAATTTTGTTTTGGAAGGTCACCAGTTTGTATCTTTGAGCTAGGAAATTTTTTATAAAAGTCAGTCTAATCAGAATCTTTAGTGTCAATTGAATTATTATCCCATGTCATTGAATTTTTATACCTTTTCAGACATATTACACATGATCCATTTTCCTGTATTCTTTGATCCAGCCAAACTGGCTTTTATTCCACACACAAAAACATTTCCATCTTCAGCTTCTGTGACTTCTAAAAAAACCCTCTTACCTTCTGTCTTAATACAAATTCTTAGTTTCAAGGACTAGACTGTGGGGGTTAAGTGACTTACCTAAGATAGAAGTGTTTGAAGCCAGATTCCATCTTATGTCCTCCAGACTTCAGGTTTGGAGCTCTGTCCAGTCAGTCCTTTATGCCCTTCATACATAGTTTATATTTACATTTACTTATATGTGTTCACTTTCCTTCCCTTCTAAAGAATGTAATCTCCTGAGAGCAAGTCATGGCTCCTTTTTAATTTTGTATCTATTCATCCATATCTCCACAATCTTAAATTGATTTAATTGAAAAAGACGCTTAGTGAGTAATTTACTTGTAGTCCTTATACAAGCAGCATAAAAATAAATGCCCTTTTCCTTAGAAACTGAAATACTTTGTTGAAGATACACGAGTATGTATCTTCAGCAAAGGGAGTATTGTGTGCCTGTGTATCTCTAGCAGTATATTTCATATTACCCTTATATGGAAAATTCCAAATATCTAACCATCTTAGCACATGCTCAGTGGGACTGCTTTGAGGGTTTTGTTTTTGTTTTCATTTCACCAGTGTAGTATATTTATAAGTATATGTAGACACACACTCTTCTCAGCACTGTGTACTTAAAATATGTACAGCTAAATACAAATGTTAATATTATAAGTGAGTTTCCTAATTGGAAGCAAACTTTGCAAGTTTGTAAAATCCCATTTATATGAGTCTATCTGTTTCTTATTGTGACTGCCTAAACTTTTTTGATGGTGACACTCCCTAGTATTTTCATAGAAGTTAAGTAGCTAAAAGTTATTCTTAAAAAAAAAAAATGACAATTTTTCAGTGAATTGAGTATGAAATCCTATATATTGCAATTGATATTAGGATGCTTAATTGTAATGTGAAATATAGGGAAATTACTGTATTTCAATTTTATTTTTAATGTAAATTCACATAGATTTGACTGGTTTTGTAGATCTTTGTTTCAAGCCTAGAATGCCTCATATTTTGCATAGTGTTTAGAAAGGTCTTTTGTGAGTTGCTTAATTGGGCAAGCTCCAGACTAACCCACTCATTCATCTCTGTCACAAACTTGTTGGAGGACATTAACCCACCTTTGGCTCAATTTCCTTTGAGGATTGTGCTAGCAGTAGTTTGGCAAATTTAGGTTTTGTTATTTAATTTACATTTTTTGCACTGTGATTTTATTAATGGAAGCAGCTCTTACTGTGGAACCCTCTCCACCTAACAACAGCTTCTCTAACTTCCAGGTTGCCTTTTTTTTCCCCCCTTGAATGCTGCCCATACATAGCCAGTAGGGACAGAAACTAGGCTTGAACTTCAGCTCTAAGGCTGGCTGTCTATGTGCACTTGCCAGGCTGTTAGAAAACCCTGGCATTTTAAAGTGGTTTGTACTGTAGTCTGCAGAATGATAATAAAACAAGTGACCCAGGCATTGACAGAGAATTAGGAGAACAATGGAGTTAAGAGTCTGGAAGTTCTCTCTGCTTTAGTCTTCCCAAATTTGAAGAGATTATATATACTTCCTTTCAGTTTTACTAAGATATAGAAAGTTGTCTGAAAGTAGTTTGAGCTTTTTGTAGAGAGGATACCTTGGATTTTTCAGTGATGGAAAGTGTTTTATATCTCAGTGATCTTTAAATAACATTCATAAGATCAGTAGCCAAATACATATTTTTGTCTTTTTTTACTAACTATACTTTAACCCATTTAGATCATAAAGGTCTTGTCCTTATCTTGATTGCTTCTTTGTTGTATATTGATATCCACATTTAACTATTTCAAGTCTTTATTCTTAGAACATTAGCTTTAGTTATTTTTTTTAGTACCTACTACCATTCAGGTATTTGTAATTATATATTTATTGTTTTGTGAGATTAAAATTAATTTTGATTATAAAAGTGTTTTAATGGGATCACCTGGGAAAAGTCAGTGGTGAGTTCTTTGTTGTGAATTAAATCTTGCCTTTAAAAAAATTTTTTTTTAAACTAAAAAAACTTTTATTTTTTTAAAACTCTTGCCTTCTGACTTGGAGCCAATACTGTGTATTGTGTATTGGCTCCTAGGCAGAAGAGCAGTAAGGGCTAGGCAATGGGGGTTAAGTGACTTGCCCAGGGTGACACAGCTAGGAGGTCATATTTGAACCTAGGGCCTCCTGTTTCTAGGCCTGGCTCTCAATACACTGAGTTACCCAGCCTCCCCCCCCCCACCTTTTTTTTTTTTAATGACCACTAAAGCATTATGGTTAAATTTCTAAAGGGAAGATCTCTAATAGTAGCCATTTGAAATTTTATATATAGCAATTCATATCTTTTTTATTTTGAAGCTAGCAAAATTATAGAATTGCTGCTTTGAGCCATATTGATTTTCCTTTACTGTCTGTTTGATTTAAGGAAAGAGTATATTTATTTTTAACCTAAAGTAGACTACCCTAAATTAGATTTATTTATTTATTTTTGGGGTAGAGGGTCATTGTCTATAGATATTGTTAACTGGATATTATTAACTAAGTCTATATGGTGAAATTTCTTAAGACTAAATATAATTGGTGCATTATTGCCTTTATAGGTTTATGGCATTTACATTTTCAATAAAAGGAAAGTTCTAATCAGCCTCATTGTCTCATTCTAGCTCCACAATGTTGAAATAGCTCACCCTCTGCTAAGTTTTCTAGAAGTAGTACTTTGCATTTCCTGTTGGATATGATGGGGATATTATAAAATTCTGCCCAATTTGAACTTGCTAAGGGTGTCTTCATGTGGGTGTGTGTCTCCTTGCACTGTGCTCTGTTTTGGGGATTTGAGAATCTGATTTAAAAAAAAAATATTTTGCCAAGTTGAGAAGATAAATTTGTTTAGATGGGAATATTGTTGGCTTAATCCAGTAGACCATTTCTCAGTTTGGCATCTGGTATTAACAGTAGGAGCACAGAAATGGTGACATCCTTTTCCCCACCACCTCTTTTCAGTGGACAAAATTCAATTGGCTCCAATATTGGAATATTTTTTTAAGGAGTGAAAGAGCATTAATAAGTTGTGACTTTCATATTAACCAAGTATATTGAGAAGACTCCCTCTGTCTCACTTAAACAACAGATTTTGTTTTCAAAATCTTTGCTATAGTCTACCTCCCACTGATTTTTTCTCTTTTTTTTTTGTATAGGTAATATGTATTGTGTATATGCAGATGTATGTACACACTCTCATTATTAGTAAATACTGATAAAAATCTTAGCTGGGACTTCAAGTCCTCTCACTCTACCTATTAGTGAATATTTTGTTTTGTTAAGATTTTACCCCCTGTAACTGTTAGAGACTTAAATCTTTCAACATTAGTTGGTATTTCTACTTTTGTAGCTCTTAAAAATTAGGTTAAAGACTTGAGGGCTAACATTAGAAAATCAGCATGGTGTAGTGAACAGAACACAGGACATAGTGGATGTCTTGGAACTAGGCTTTGTCTCTCTTTCTCAAATTCCTTATCTGAGAAAAATCAGTGGATTGGATTCTAATAGAACATTTCTAGTTCTAATAGTCTATAATGGAGCAGAATAAAATGCAAAATGTACCTTAAAGGCTCTCCTTGAGCAAGGTATCTTGTGTTTATTAAGATAAGGTTTTTTGAAAGATATAACTGCAGAGGTAACTTGGTTAAACTGACTTTGATCAAGCAAGACTTAAAAACAACAACAACATAGACAAATTCTGAGTTTGCCTGTACCATAAAGGATGACCTGCACATTCTAAATAGGAAAGAGATTCTTGATCAGGAATAAAATTGAATGTTCCTATTCAAATAACATTGTGCTGATTGTGTTGAATTGAAATCTAACAAAACCTAGATTTAGCTAAGTAATTGCCACATGAAAATGGCTTAGCCATTTCATGGTGGAAAGAGAAATGGGATGAAAAGCAGATTGCCCAAATTATGAAATGTAGTTGAATATCTATGTGTATCTTGGAGAAGCATTGCAGAAGAATGATGATTTGGATTCAGTAGAAGATTGAGCAAGCAATTTTTGGGAAATTGTACAAAAATAAAATGATACTAGGCCATCCAGTGTCCTTCAAATGCTTTGAATATGTTTCTTGAACCATTTCAAGTCAAGATTTGACCAGAATTGCAAGTAAACCAAAAGTGCAATGGAATGAAGAATTTCCTTATTCCTTTGGATTCTTAGATATATATCATCTGTGTGTACTTGACTAAATGTTTTTTTTTTTCCTCCTCCCTTCAGATGTAAGTTTCTCTAGGACAAGGATTGTGTTGAATTTATATCTTCAGTGCTTAGAATAGTACTTTGCTTCTGTGTTTCGAGTAAGCTGTAGTATATTCCTAACAATAATTTGTATGTCTTAAGTGTCTTTAAAGTCATTGTTTAAGGCATGTAGGACAAAAAGGAAGGAGGCCTGTAATTTACTGAGGTTAAGGAGTAATAAGTAGACAGACAGCCCAAGTGCTATACTGGTACTCCTTTCCCCTGAAATTAAAAGAACTAGAAGATGGTCTCTAGTTCATTGAAGAATGGTGGGGGTGTGATGTTTTACCATTGGAGGGAACACTTACATGGAGGAAATCATGTAGCCATTGGAATATTTGTAAAGATAGAGTAGTAAGGACTATATATTTAGATATTATCTCTTAAAATGTTAAAGTTGAGAGAGCATTCTCATGATGTGATTGGGTTTTACCTTCTAACACTTTATTATGCTCATTCGAAGTGATATTTTTGGAGGTTAATACTTTTGTGAAGAGTTTTTATGCTGACTAGAATAAACACTTGACATCTGTTCCCACCTTAGGCTCATCCTGCCTCTCTGATCTTCTTACAAACTTTTCCTTTAACATTCATCTTATGTCCCTGTGCCTTTGTACAGATTGTCTCTCATACTTGGAATACCCTTTCTCTTCATCTCCCACTGGCCTCTTTGAATCCCCAATTTTCTTCCTTATTCATCTTCCCCATGAAACCTTTCCTGATCTTTCCTACCTGGTATTCATTTTGTAGATATGTGTATACTTGTATATATGTTCATGTCTCCAATTTTAGAAAGCAGACTCTCTGAATCAGCATAATGCTTGGTACATTTAAGTGATTTAAATGCTTGTTAATTTCTTAGTTTATCACAATTCAAATTCAACCTTCTGCAGCAGGCCTTTCCCAGGCCCCCTAGGTTCTAGTGCCTTCCCTTCTGAGATTACCTTACATTATATAATATGTACATTATATAATATTTGAATATGTATCTGTTGGTTCCTAGCTATTTGCATGTTGCCTTTCCTCTTGGAATATGAACTTGAAAGCAGGGACTGTATCTCAAGTGCTTTGGTGCCTGGTACATAAGTGTGTAGTAAATATTTATTGATTTCACTTAACATGACATAACTATTAGTGGTTCGTGAATCAGAGTAGGTAAATTCAGGAGGATAAGAATGGAGAACAAGAAGCACCAGATAGTATTCTGTTTTTACTCCTTCTGAGAAGGCACAGATAGCTAAAAAAAGTGGGATGAACTTTTTTGGATGTTAGGAATTAACTTTCCATTTAGTTGAATGTTGCTGTGTAGTAAGAAACTGAAAATAGGCTTGAGGGGAACAGTGATTTCTTTTTTTCATCATAGGTGTGAAGAAACACTAGGGGCTCAGAAGGATTGCTATGTTTTACAAAAGATGTGAATCAGTACTTATGGATATTTGCCAAACCATTGTAAACCATTTTTAATGAAAATCAGTGAAATGCTTCAGAAAGGAAAATAAATATGTGGTAATTGCATTAAATTGAGTAGGGTGAGAAATTTTTCTTATTTCCTCCATTTCTTTTTCTTCCCTTTTGATAGCACCAGTACTTTCAGATAAAGATACTTAGGTAAATTGGGATTTTTATGCTGTAAAAATGGTGAGAAACCTTAATTCTCTGTTCCTTAATCTATCAACTGTCATACCATTAACTAGTAATTTTTTAAAGACATGTTTTTATTATCAAGTCTTTGTTTCTATTTCAAAATCCGTTCTCAGATTTCTGTTAAATGAATCCTCTTTTGTAAATTGGAAAAAAAGGTAATCAAAACTGATCAACACAAAAGATTTATATTTAATTTTATATGTAACTGGAAATATATGTGTGTGTACACATACAAACTTTATAACATTTGACATCTGTGTCATTATTTGTTCCCTGGGCCAAAATTGATCATTTTTTTAGTGTTGGAGCAAACAGTAATATTGCTGAAGATGTCTTGATAGCTTAATAGGGACTAAAGTTAGCTGTGTTTAGTTCTTTTTAAAAGTTTGAAAAAGCTATCTTATACTTTTTCTTGGAAAAGATAAGATATAGAAGAGATAATAGATGAGTTTACAATTAGATGAATGGCTTGGTTTCAAAGAATAATTTTTTTTTTTTTGGTTTGGCTGCATCTTTGGAAGGATTATAGATTTATAGCTGGAAGGCACTTTAGAAGCCATGAAGTCCAACCCCTTCATTTTACAGATAAAGTTATTGAGGCACATTGAAGAGAGGTGACTTGCTCAATGGCTCACAGCTAGTAAATGAAGCATGATTTTAATATGTGACTTCATATCTGGCTAGTGTTCAATGTCTTCAACATCGCGCCAAGGATCTGTGATTGGCCCTGTGCCATTAACATTATTATTAGTGACTTGACTTATCCCTCTCATATTTGCAAATGGCATAAAACTGGGAACTTTTGTTAAACAAGAGATGATGATGTTACAAGAAAATAGCATTTTTTTACACTGTCTCTTCATCTTTATTCTTTTTTTTTAACATTATTTTATTTGGTCGTTTTCATACATTATTCACTGGAAACAAAGATCGTTTTCTTTTCCTCCCCCCGCCTTTCCCTCTCCCATAGCCGACGCATGATTCCACTGGTTATCACATGTGTTCTTGACTGGAACCCATTTCCCTGTTGTTGGAATTTGCATTATTCTTCATCTTTATTCTTGGCCCCCAGAATGGAGTGTTATAATCAGTCATTAAGCATTATTTGAAGTTCAACTATATGTAGGCAGTGAGGGATTCAAAAGCAAAAAAATAAATGAAAGTCCTAGCACTCAAGGAGTTGATGTTTCTATTTGGAGAGTCAACAAAGATAAATAGTTATAACTATAGATCATATAAAATAATTTTGGGGTAAAGACTCTTGCAACTGGGGGGATAAAAATTGCTTTTGATATTCCTTTGCAAAGAAAATAGTATTTTGGCAGTAACATCAATCCAATCTAATAATTGAAACTTAATAGGATAAATGTAGAGTCTTATATTTGTGAAGTTGACTTTATAGCCTAGAGTGGTAATGGAATCATGGATTACCTTATGATCACATTTAAGAAGTAAGAAGATGATTGTTCCATTATACTTAACCTTTTCTGGCCATATCCAGAGTATTTTGTTTGGTTCCTGGAACCTTAGTTTAGGAATAATGTTGATCAACTAGAGAAAATCCAGAATAATGGTAGTCAGGATAGTTATAGTGATAGGCTATTTGAAGGTTGGTTGAAGGGTTTGTGCTGTTTAAGAGAAGGTTGGGTGGGTAGGGAAGGTATGATTGCTCTCAAGTGTCTGAGCCTCTGTCATGTGGAAGAGAGATGAGATTGTTCTTTTTTTCCTCAGGAGGGCAGAACCAGGAAGTATGAGGAGAAGTTTCAAAGAATAAAGTTTAGTCCTGATTTCAGGCAAAAACTAACAATGTGAGTTAACAAGAAGTGGAAAAAGGGTATCTTGGGAAGGTAACAAGTTTCTGAAAAGACTAGAAACCTCCTTATTGGTTGTGTGTACTGAGGTTCCTTTTAATTAAAAAATTCTATGATTTTTGTTGTCTTATTACTGAGCACTTGTTACTGTATTATCTTTGTAATGCTAATGAACTAATATTTGTTAATAGTTTCCATTGTTGCCAAATTGATATCATTAAAACATAGATCTGAACATTGAACATAACTCTCCTAATCCCAGCCAAATCTACCTTTTTAATCTGATTACCCATTACTTCTCATGCATACTCTATTTCAGTCATTTTTATTACACATTTGATATTTCATCTCCCACCTCTGTGTTTCAACAGGTGGTTCCCCTTGTTTGGAAGTATCTTCTCCTCATCTTTATGTAGAATTCCATCCATCTGATTTTAAAGTATAGCTCCAGTGCCAGGCCTTTCCTGATAGCCCCATTAGTCAATTAGTTAATAAGCATTTATTACATACCTCTAGTGTTCCAGGCATTCTGCCAAGTACCAATACAAAAGAGACAAAAGACAGTTTGTGGCTCTCAATAGCTCACAACCAAATTGGGAAGAGACATCATGCAAACGAACAAGATATATATAGGATAAATTGGAGATACTATGTAGAAGGAAAGCACTAGCATTATGGGGAATTAGGAAGGATTTCTCCTAGAAGATGGGATTTTGACTAAGACTTGAAGGAAGCCAGGGAGACAGAAGGCAGAGATGAGGGAGAGCATTCTAATTATGAAAGATAGCATTTGAAAATTCACATTAGTGTGGAGATGGAGTATCTTGAGGGAGGAGCAGCTGAATCCAAGAGTACTTGGGGGAGAGGGTAGAGGGAGGGGAGATGTAGGAAGATAGGGAGTTCCTTGAGAGGAGGGACTACCTTTTACCTTTCTCTATATTCCTATTTCTTAGCACAGTGCCTGGGATATAGTGAGCACTTAATATATACTTAATGACTGATTCTACTGTATCCTTTGTCAAGAGTGGCTTCTCTCCTTGCACAGTATGTTTTTAATGAGTAAGTCTATTGAATTTAATTGATTTAAAAATTTGAAAATGTTAAAAAATTTATCAGTAATAACATGCAATCCAAAGTTTTTATCATATTAAGTGAAGTCATTTTTTGGGAGCCTGTCCTCAATTAAAAATAGTATCCAAAAAGATATGAGGGAGTTAAATCAGAGAAAGGTCTAAGTTAACCTTTCTAAAGAGATATGTAGATTTCGATGTGTCAGTGTTGTAAGCCACAATTTTTAATTTTAAATTTGATTTAACAAAAACTAACATCTATCTGCTTGGTTCTAGAGAGTATGGCTTTTTACTATTCTAGTATATTAAAAGTAGAGAGTATTTGGCTCTTTACAATTTTGCTTATTATCCTTTTAAAATTAGAATTTGAGACCTGTTAATAGTGTGTCAGTGTTTATGAAAAGTCCCTTTCACATAGGTGAAATTCTCATGTTTGCTAAAAATGTTACTCTAGTACCTCTTAAGCATGTATGTGATAATGAAAATATTGATTTATAGATGTGTTCACAAAGGACCACATTTGAAAACTTTATAGCATTGTAACATGTGTTTGAGGTTTTGTCTAGTTTAAGTATGTAATTTGATATTTTATCCTGCAACTACTGATAGACCTATTGTAGTTGGACAATCTTCCAAGCTCCTCCATTCCCGCCCCTTTATTTCCTTGGCTTTAGTTTATTTTCATAGCAAGTTATTTCAAATGGACTTTTTGGAAAGTGAGACTTGGACCAGTGAATTCATTTATATAAGGGGAACTCCAGAGGGAAAACATTCTCTGCTAGTCGAGGTCACAACTATTTTGCAATTTAGTCTTAGAGAGTATCTAGGAGGCAGCTAGAGGTTAAGTGATTTGGTTAGGGTCACGTAACTGATAAGTATAGGAGGCAAGATTTCAACCTCCTTGGCACGTGGTCCATCTACCATGTTGCTTGTCAGGAAATCAACATTAGTTACTTTGATGCTAGTGTTCTGATTCTTTATGCAATGTCATGGCTTTTTGGGGCCAATTAGATGACTCAGTGGGTTCAAATTTAGCCACAGACACTTCCTAGCTGTGTGACTTTGGGGCAAATCACTTAATCTCCATTGCCTAGCCTTTATTGCTCCTTCTGTTTTGTATTGATTCTAAGACAGAAGGTAAGGGTTTAAAAAGAAAGAAAGAAAAATCTTTTTGTCAGTGAAAGTCATCTGTATAGAACATTTGGCTAGGATACAAGTTATATGCACATAAAATGTCTGAAAATTCAAAGGTCTGTGACATAAAGTTTAATGACCAGCCACCCCCCCACCTCCGAAGTTCCAAAGTTTCAGAAATGAAGGAATCTGCAAGGCAGTCATTTCTGGTATGTTTGTCCATTTAAGAAGAAGTCACAACTCTGCCATTGACAAAGCCAAGAAGTCCATGAAAATTGGTGAGAAAAGGACAGGTTTTTTTGTTTGTTTTTTTTGCAGAGGAGTCGAGATAGACATATAATCAGGTAGGATTGAAGAGAGCCTAGAGCAGAGGTAGCGAAAAGCTCCTTGGTAATGGATTAGAAGTAATAAGAAGAATAGACATGGCCAGAAGTGAGGGAAGAAGACTGATATCCTCAGCATTCTGAGGAGACCAAAGGATGCTCTGTGAACTGTAGGTTAGGAGTCACTAGCCCCACCACACTCCTGCATGGGTTGGGGGGAAAGCATTCAGTCAAGAAACTTCTTTGAGGTTACTTGCCCAAGGATATTTGGGTAGAAAGGAAAATGGAAGAAGCAGGACTTTGAGTTAGGATTGGGTTGGATTCCTTACTCTGTCACTTAGAGACAGTCTTATTTCTGAGTCTGAGTTCCTCCCTTTGAAAAGGAGGAAGTTGTTTTAGATGTTCTTATAGACTGTTTCAGCTCTCAGTCTCTGAAGTTATTGCAACCAAATTTCTTAGAGATATGAAAATTAGTTTTAGTTGAAATGTGTACTAAGCTTAAAAATCACACTAAGACTTTGGGGACTCTGTGTGTATACACATATATATGGGTATGTGTGTATTTGCATATATGCATATGCATAAATGAACCAAAACCTTTTAATATATTACAATGGGAATTATATTTGAAATGGTAATTCAAATTGAAATGGAAATTCAAATAAAAACATTGTTTCCAAACTAAATGAAGAAAGAATCCTCATGGTAAAATAGGCCATCTTAATTTAATATTATATTTTGACATATGCCTTACATATTTTGTGAGTAATGTTATTCTGTGGCCTGTGGTTAATTATACTATCAACATAATTATACTTTTATTGTGGATAATTTGGCTTCAATTAATTAAAAGAAAATAATATTACAGCAGAGGTTGAATTTAGAGAGTATATTCTATCAAAAACATAATTTATTACAAGATTTACTTGTTTCTAAACATCTAGTTTTGCTTTGAGATGTTAATGAAAAATATTGGCTAAATAGGTAACTTGGCTTGTGGTTGCCTGCTTTTTAGCCTGTTCTGCTGCCATGACTGTGAACAAGTCTCTTGACTTTTGGTGGCCTTAGTTTCCTCATCTGTAAAATGAATGTTGGACCAGATGATCTCCCAGGTGTCTTCCAGCTCTGGAACCTGTGGTCCTATGTATGTGAAAATGCTTTGTGAATTTTAAGGCATCATGAAGCCATAAGGCACATTATTTCCGTGCTTTCCTACTCCAGGAACTTGAAAAACAAAAAATAATGCCAAGCAGTACTTTCTGTTAATTTTAGTATTAATTGAAAAAAAGAGGGCAATTTAAAATTTAAGTTTGCTTGTAGATATTAATGAAGCTGATTTCATTGTAATTTAAGGATGATACAACTCCCACATCAGAAGGTTGATGTCATCCTTTATAATAAATCTACTTTTAAGTTTAGAATATGATATAGAAATAGGAAGGATTAGTGAGGTCTTTTATTATTTTTGGTGATAGCAAAATTGATGAATGGGGAGACTTCATTTTGAAGTTGGTTTGCTGTTGAGTTGCTTTATGAGTAGCCCTTTGAGCAACTTTGTAGTGTTCTGTGTGTGGGTTTAAATCACTGTAAATTTTTAGGTAGGTACATATTACAATTGTCTGTTTTTCTTTTTAGGACTCATGTAATCAAAGGAGTTTCTTTGTTGTGTGTATCTTTACAGAACACAACAGGAATTCAAAATGAATCAGGTGAGTTTGACAATAAGAATTTATAAAAGTGCATTACCTAGATGTTAGTCCAGTTACTTCTTAACAGACATAGTAATACAACATTCATCCCCATAGAATATAAGAATGTGTAGTTGTATTTCTTAATATCTTTAATCAATCCATTGTCTTTCACAGTGTGCATTGTTTGTGAAGTTTAGTGTTGTTTTGTTGTTGTTGTCGTCTTTAGTTGACTGTGTTAATGTTTAACTAGTGTTCTTATCCAAAAGAACCCTGATATCATTTATAAAATACTGGCTCCAAGATGTTTTCTGGGAACCTGTTTCAGACCTTCCCTCTCTAGTGATGATTTTCTTATGCTGTACAAGCTATTGACTTCTATTTTAACACCTTCTTTTTGAGTGATACCTTAATTGCTTTAAATTGGGGACTTGAAAACTCTCGTGGGATCAAAACAGATTTAGTGGGAGAATTTCAGTGTTTTAAGTCCAGAAGGACCAGTTCTTGCAAAAAAACCCAAAAAACCCTACAAAAGCCAAGGGACAGATATCTAAATGAAGTCGGCTTCTACAAGGATATGGAATTACTTGGATATTAAAGCCATCATGGCATGAATATCTTAGTAGCATGGAAGGTGTTATTATAGGAAGTGTCTGTTGGGCATGAGGGAAAGTACATAAAACACTGAGAATTGTGTCTTTTAAAATGCCATTTTTTTGCAGAACAAAATTGAAAGCATTTTGTTTTGAAGAATGAAGCATATCGTTTTCGTCAGTTTTGAAATCACCATCCCTCACACAAGCATGTCTTCCTTGCTCCTTCCTCCCTACATCCCAAACTTCTGTCATTTTTGGATAACTTTTTGTTATTCATAATTTCATGCGATTCTGGTCATTATAATTTAGTTTAATTATTGAAGCAAATTTGATATAGTTAACTTATTTTTTTCTGAAAAATTTGGAAATAGAATCTTTCCCCCCTTTATGCCTTAAAAATCAAAATGCTTGTTTATTGTGATTCAAAATACCATACATCTAAAGAAAGGGTTCTGGCTAACACATGGAACAGGTGGTTTTCATTATTTTAAGCCTAGCAGATTTAGTAACATACTTTGAAGGCAAATTATTTTTTGGCAAATAGGAGGGTTTGGGGGGGGGCAAGGGGAGATTAGGATGAATTCTAGAATATTTTCCCATTCAACTATATATAAAAGTCATAGATTTTTATTTCTTCTCATCAGTATTAGCCCAAGGGAACTGATTATTCTCCTGGCATGGTCACTCAGGTTAGTTTTTTACTGGATTCCAAATGCTTTAGAAAAGACCAGATCTTGGTGGTGCTCATGGTGTTAGTGTTACATGGCTGTTAAGACTTGATTTATTTCCAGATGTAGGTGCAGTTTCAGCATTAGGCTGCTTGTAATATTAGGCCAAGAACAATAGCTTATTTCTAATAGAAAAGCTTGTGGCACTTTTCATTTATTTTCAGTTTGACATTCCAATAATATCAGACTTGCTCTCTACAATTTTTACAATGTTAAAAAGTGCTTTTGAATGGACTTTTTTCCCTCTACCACTTTCACAATTTCATGTTGCTTCTGATAAGTCTTAATATCAGAATAGCAAAAGAACAACTTTTGATGTTTCCTGATATCAGCTGAAAAGTGTCATCTTACTTGACTAATGGTTAGCACATTTCTGACTTGAGTATCATTAAAATGTCCTAGTTATGATGAAATAAATACTTGTTTGGATTACATAGAATGGTTTGCTTCTAATCACTAAATTTATGCCAACTTTAGCTACATTCCAATTATTTGAAGAGCATTACTTGCATAATCATTGGTCTTGGCCCCTATACAAAGTTTGTTTGATTTGAGAGGACAATTTCAAAGATTTTTCATTCCCCATATCCCCTCATATATATATATATATGTATATATATATATATACATATATATATATATATGATTTTTACTAATTTTCATTTACTGAAAATGCAGTCAGTGCTTAAGAACTTTATAGATATCTCTATATGAATACTTTGGGTATTTAAAAAAATGAGTTAAATTGGGACTGGCTCTGATTACAAGTAACAACTGAGTTATGACTTTGAGGTTGGGTTATTCTTATTTTATATTATTTTCCTTAATACTTAATACACAATTTAGATTCAGATATTGTGAAGATTTCAGATTCAGATGTTGTGATTTTACAATATTGCCTTATGAAATAGTATATTCCTTACAATTGTTCATTTTTAAGGAGCTGGAAAAGAAGGAAAGGAAATACCATTTTTGTTATGATTCCCTCAAAGGAAACAGTAGAACCTAGAATACAATCTTAATTTGAATTAGTTTACTCTAGAGTTTCATAATTAGTTTGCTTAGGTACATCATACCTGTTACCTAGCCCATACTAGTTTTTTAGTAGCTAAGCAAATTTCCTCTGTAGATTTAGCTCTGCCACCTTACCAGCAATACGTAACCCTTTATCCCCCTAATGAAAATTTGGTTGACTTGGGTATGGATGAATCTTTAGATTATAACTGGGTTGCCTGCTTGTTAGGCTGTTAAGATAATTTGTTCTTTTTTTGTCCCCCCTTCCCTCAGTGTTACCTTCTTTTACTTTCATCTGAATTAGATAACAGAAAATTGAACACCATTACTACCTTTCCTCCTCCCCACCCCCAATATCCCTACACATATAGAAGTATTAGTTTAGAAATATATTAAATTTGATAGGGAATCAGGAGTGGGGTCAGAGACAAAGGAGCAAGTAGAGAAGGGTCTAAGAGGGAGTGAAGGATTGGTAAAAGGATAGTTATCAACAAAACAAACATATGTTGGAGAAAGGAATGTTAAGGGAAGACTAGAAGAAAAGAGAAAAAATATGGAATCTGGGGAAGGTTAAGAAGAGGAAGCTGTAACAGAAGGGAAACACAAGTATCAGACAAGCTTCCTTTCTTTTGCCACCTTCTTATTTGTAAAAGTAGGAACAAAGAGAAGAAGAATTACAAGGGGACAGGATGGAGGGAAATGTACAACTGACAAATTATAATTATGAATATGATGAGTTCACCCATGAAACAAAAGGGGATGACTGAATGTATTAGAAAATGGAATCTGACAGTATGTTTACAAGATTATGTATATATTTATGTATATGTGTATATATTTATGTATATGTGTATATATTTATGTATATGTGTATATATACATATATATAAATGGTCTAGAGCAAAATCTACTATGATTTATCTGATCTTAAGAAAGCAGAGGTAGCAATCATGATTTCAAATAAGGCCATGGTAAATACAGATAACGTAAAAAGAGATAAGGTGGGAAATTACATGATTCTTTAGGCACTACAGAGCTAATCTCTCTCTCTCTCTCTCTCTCTCTCTCTCTCTCTCTCTCTCTCTCTCTCTCTCATACACACACACTGTAACAACAGCATCTAAATACTTTTTTAAAGGAAAAGTTCTATAAATTAGAGAAGTATTTAGTAGAAAATTTTAATGTATCCCTTTCTGATCTAGACAAATATAGGTAGAATAGGTAAATGAAAGAAATTAAGGTCTTGAATAGATTCTAGATCTCTGGTGATTACTGAAACTTAACAAAAATTGACCATCTTTTGGGGCATAATGTCCTCACCAAAAACATTAACATTAACAAAAACATTAAAAAAAGAAGAAATACTTAATGTACCATATGCTGATCATTGTGTGTGGGAAGTTTGCCCTTCTCCCCCTTTTCTTGGGTCAAGCAGGTGAGTGTGCTTCACCTGTGCTACTTGTATCTGCTACAGGACTCTCAACTGGACCTGGAGGAGAAAGAGACTAACAAGGAAGTGTTGGGACTCTCTCTATCTCTTGTGTCCTGTGAAGGAAGCTGCCTACTGGGGGCTGTTGGACTGGTAATGTGGAAAGCTTAGCCTAGCCCTCAATCTCTCTCTTTCTATCTATTTCTCTTCTTTTACCTTTCCAACTTATTCTAATAAATTTTATTAAATTCTTAGAACCAGAGATGTAATTTTATTAATACATCTTATAATAAAATAAAAATTATATTCATTAAGGAAAGAATTAAAAAATATTAGAGACTGAATACAGTTTTAGAATTGTGGGTCAAAAAACTAGTAGGTCAAAGAACACATTATATAAATAATAGAAAATTTTATCAACGAAAATGACAATAATGAGACAATATGCCAAAACTTAAGAGATGCAGCCAGAGTGTTTGAGTGGAAACTTCATTTTGATCAACACAGAGAGAACAAATTGGGCCTGCAATTTTAAAAACTTAGGCAACGTGCTTATATACTTTTCTCCTGCAAAGCAATTACAAGAAGTAGTAAATTCTATCTCTTCCCACCTAAAAGTCCTGCAGAAGCTGAGTCTTGAAAGTAAGTAAGCTGGGGAAACTAAGAGATAGAGGTTAAAGGGGGCAGTGCAGGCAGCTGGGTGGTATACTGGCTAGCTCAGGACCTGGAACCACAAACACATGAGTTAAAATTTGGTGCTAGATACCTCCCAGCATTATGACTATGGGCAAGTAATTTTACCTCTTTGCCTCAGTTTCCTAATCTATAAAATGGGGATAATAAAAGCATCTATCTCCTAGGGTTGTTGTGAGGACCAAATGAGATAATATTTATAAAGTACTTAGCACAGTACTTGGTACATAAGAAGCACTATATAAATACTTATTTTCTCCCTCTCTTCCAATGTGTTTTAGGAATGGGGAGCAGTGCAAAGGCAAAGAATCTTAAGATTAGGATGTTGTGTGTGAGGATTAGCAGTGGCCAGTGAAGCTAGATCAGAGAGTTTATAGAAAGTAGTAAGGCACAATATAAGAAGACTGGAAAATTAGGAAGGTACCATACTGTGAAGGACATTAAATACCAATCTGAGTATTTTTTATTTGATCCTTAAGGAAAGAGGCAGCAACTGGAGTTTACTAAGTTGGATAAGTGATATGGTTAGACCCATGCTTTAAGAAAGTTGGGGAGGATGAATTGGAATGGGCAGAGACTTTAAATAGGAAAACCAATTAGAAGGTATTTATCTAGTAGAGAGATGATGAGTTCTCTCAAAGGGTGGTGGATGTGTGAGTAGAATGAGAGGAATATATATTAGACAATGTGAAGGTAGAAACAAAATCTGACTACGGATTGTTCATTTAAGTGAATGAGAATGAGGAGTTTAGGATAACTCTCATTTTGTAAGCCTGGTTGACTTCTGGAAGATGATGGTACCCTGAGCATTAATAGGGAGATTTGGAGGAGAGGAGCCTTTTTTGGAGAAAGGAAATGAGTTCTGTTTTGGAATGTCAATGTGAGATGTCAGTGAAAAATAAAGTTTGAGGTATCCAAAAGGTAATATGAATTGGAACTCCTTAGTAAAGAGAGTAGAGCTGTATTTTTATGTGGGAATCATTTGTATAGAGATTATAGTTGAACAGATCAGTTGATATGATCACTCAGTGAACTATCATAGAGAAAGAAGACGACAAGAAATGCCTGGTCAGTGACGGTATCTTCCATAAAGATTCAAGTAAGGAGATTTTAAAGGGAATGGTAAGACAGATAGATGAACCAGGTGAGAACATTCTAATGAAAATCTGGAGAAGTAAGAGCATAAAGAAATATATGGTGATCTTTAATGTCAAAGAATGAGAAATAATGGAGAAGAATAAGGACTGAGAAAGTTCTCTTAATTTGCAATGAACTGGTGACTTTGGAGAGAGCTGTTTCAGTTGAATGAAGTCAAAAGCCAGATTGCAGAGAGTTCATAATCTAACAGGAGGAAAGGAAATACAGGCACTTAGTAGTAGATGGTTTTCTCAAGAATTTGAGCCTAGACATTTTGGAATACTGTATTCTAAGGTCTCTTACTTATAACCTCCACTTCCAGATCTCCTGTGATTCTATTGGTAGTTTCTTGGTATTTGAGCTTTTTTCTTTCTGGTCACTTAGAATATTTTAAAAATTGATTTGGAAGCTCTAGGTTTCAGTTGACATTTCGTTTTCTTTCAGGAGGTTTTCACTTTATCCTCTTGTTCTAATAGTTTCATTTACCTGTTAGAGAAGTAATGAATTTAAAATGCAGAGAGACATATAATTTTCCAGGCATGGGTAGTATGGGAGTTTGTTTTGTTGGACTATTTATGATGAGGGCTATATTTTTCATTGTTTTGGGATTTGTTTTTTTGCTTGTTGAGGTTGAGTGTTGGGAGGTACAAATTATAAATTAATGTAAACATTTTCTCAGTAATTTTCATTTATGATTAGGATATAAGCTCCTTTTTGCTTTTAGCACAGTACATAGAAAATAATAAATGTTTGCTGACTATGACTTCTTGAAATGTAATATCCAAGCCTTTAATTTTTTGAATCATGGTTTTCAGGGCCAGATAATTCTAGAATTAGATCTCCTTGACCTGAATTCCACATTAATGTTTAAAATAATTTTATTAACATTCTTTTTTTTTACATTTCTTAAATTTTTCTTTGTATCCTTTCTTTTCCAATCTCATACAACAAAAAACTTTTTAAAAGAAAAAATAAAAAGCAGAAATAGAGAAAAATCCCTCAAAATCAATCAATACATTGAAAAAAATCTGGCAATGTATACAATGTTCCATGCCCATAGAACTCCTTAGCTCTGTAAAAGAATTTTTTTTTTGCATGTGTTTGTTTATATTTCCTTTTTGAGGTCATGCTTGTGTTTTGAAACATTTATATTTGTTTTGTGGTTCTTTCTATTTATGTTGTTGCATTTATTTTATGTATTGGTTTCTTGGCTAAGCTTACATTCCTTTTTTTAATCAGTTCATACAAATCTTTGCATACTTTTCTAGTCATGTTATTTGTCAATATTCCATTATATTTTTAAGCTATCTTCCAGTTGATAAACTTTGCTACTGTAAAAAAGTGCTGCTACAACTATTTGGATGTATTTAGGGTCTTTCAGGGCAGTTTGATACCTTATGTTTTCTGGTTTTCAGTCTTCAATTTTGTTTTAATGTTTTTTGTTTTTTTTCCTCATGGAGTCATTGGTTCCTTTCTAGTCTATTTTAATTTTCAGGGATTCCATTCCTTGAGTAAAGTTTGCTACTTTTTGTTCTAACTATTCTCCTTCTAGTTCTTTCCTCTAGAGCTTTTATTTCATTAAAAAAAAACAAAACTCTTGCTTCATTTGTTACTGGTTTTCAGTTAATTCTTGAGGCAAATCCATTTTTTTCCCCTTTGTGTTATGCATTGTTCTTGTTGTGGAATAAATTTTTTTCTCTAGGTTGGATTTCTGGTTATCCCTAGATCTAACTCTAAATCTAAAAAATGATTGATGTCTTCTTTTTACTCATATCTCTGTTCTTAGTTCCTGATTTAGGACTTTGTTCCAGGGCTAGATTCTACTTTCTGCTGCACTTTTGAGTTGAATGACACCCAAAGGATTCCTCATTGGTCTTGACAGGGTTCTTATTATTGTAACCTGTAGCTCCCCAGGGGAGGTGGCTTTATTAAGAGACTTGTTCCATTTCAAGCTGGATTTCTCATGGACATCTGAAATTCAGCATGTCCCAAATTAATTTATTATTTTTCTCTCGCAAATCTTAATTTCTCCATTACTGTACCACCATTCTCCCAGGTAATCTATACTTACAACCAAAGTGTTATCTTCCACTCCCCACTCACTCTCAACTCTCATATCCATTCTGTTGCCAAGTTTGTTGATATTACCTTGAATGGCATCTCTCCCTCTCCTGTCACTGCCCCCACTCTGGTCTAGGCCTTCGTTACATTGTGCCTAGACTTTTGCAAAAGCTTGCTGCTGCTTGTGCTTCCTGCTTCTTTTCTCCATGCTCCAGATAGATCTGACCATGTCATCTATCTCCTACCCCTACTAAACTCCAGTGTCTTCCTTTCTACAAACTTTAATATCCAATATAAAATCCTCTGTTTGACTTTTAAACCTTTAAAACCCTAACCTGGTTGCTTTCTAACTTTCTAATTTTCTTGCACTTTCTTTTTTACATTTACTCTGTAATTCATTCTCCTTTTTCGTGAGACAGGACTTCTTGACATTTTCCCTGACTGATGCTTAGAATTCTCTACTCCTTCTCTGCCTCTTAGCTTTCTTTAAGTCTCAGTGAATACCCCACCTTCTGCAAGGAAGTTTTTCCGTGTTCTTCATCTTCATGCTTCCCTCTGAGATTACCCCCAATTCATCCTAGCTCTTATCTTTTTAGTATATAGTTCCAGATAGCCTCTCTAGGTTTAATTCTAGTCAAATAAGATATTTTTAAAGACCTTAGCACATAGTTGTCATTTAATAAATGCTTATTCCTTTTCCTTCTAACCAAATGGTTGTTTAAAGAAGTAGTTGATGCTCTAAGGAAATAAAGGTGTGTATAAACCTGGTGAAAAGTGTAAATGTTCAGCTTATCATAAGACAGGCCAGTTCTCAGAAATGTAAATTAAACTGAAATATCCCGACAACTTAATCAAATTCATTAATAAATTACATAAAATTTGCCTTTGGAGCTGCCAATTTTTTCATCCTAGATCTACAACATTGTTGAATAGCTAATTGATTATCTCTGAAAGAGGTGTATAATAAGCATCTGGTACTGATTCTGTAAGTAAAAGGGAAGAGTCTTTTTCATTTACTTTCATAAACAGGCTTATGAATATGAACCCAGAAAGTCAATGATAGCCCCTTGGAATAAGATAGGTTATATAATTCTTGTGGGAACAAGGAAGTATTTACCTCACAGGGGTAAAAATAAGATCTCTATAGTTTATTTTTTTTTAGGGTGTCATGATAGATAACAGTTTTCTTCAGATTCATTCAAATTTGCTTCTGGGGCATGATGAAGGTAATTATGGATGGCAAATCTTTCTACTGAAAAAAGCATTTTGTTCAGTGGACAACTGGGTCATTTTGTAATTCTTATTTATTTATATTACCTTTTGATTAGACAGCTGTAATTTTAACAAACATTTTTAATACTTCACTTGGCAGTGAATACTACTTTCACTGATGAGTATCATAATCCTTCATACAAATCTTGAGTTGATAGGGCCAAAGCCAGCATCATCCAGTGCTCCAATTTTCTGTTGGTGAACCTGCCCAAACAAATAGACAATGGCGTATAAATAGTCTGTTATTATTACTATACATTTTTATGTGTCTCCTGCTGTTATATGACTATTTTGAGCACTGGAGGAGATACAAAGTTTAGATAAAGCAGATAGAAACATTATGTTCTTACTGGATTGTTATAGTCTAATAGCATAATGAATGCCCAGCTGTAATGCTACTTGTTAAGTGTCTTAAGAGTTATGGAGAACCTCAAACTTTACTTGGTAAGGAATAGGGACCCATTGACTTAAGAGTAGAAAAATGATATCAGATGTGGGGTTGAGAGGGAAGGTGCAGAGAGTGGAAGTGAGAAGATTTGAACCACCAGACATTATGCTTCAAGTTTTGAAGAACCAAGCATCTTCACACCACAAAGTAGAAGTAGTTTGATTCTTTTTCGACACCAGCTGTGTCAGCTGTGCTATTAGGCTTCTTCAGGAATTGTATTGAGACATAGTTGGCTACACTCTTCCTTAATAGAGGACTTTATAGAGAACCTTCCTTTATAGAGGACTCAAATTGATTCTTCAGGAACATCATGCCTCAGCTAGTATCCCGTGCCCCCTTTCAACTTCCTTTTGTGTATTATCTTTCCCCATTATATTGTAAGTTTCTTTAGACCAAGGACTGTATCTCTTGTTTGTATTCCTAGTACTAATAGAAGGCCCATCACGAATGTTTTTATTGACTGATATACAAAGATAGTGTGTCATGTATTTGGCACAAAACACTTCTGGATCCTCAAACTACCAAATTTTGGCATTGATTTCCCTCCAACTGGGGATTGTCTAGATTCTGTGTTGGTGAAGACGTGCCAAGGGGGCTGCTCTGTTTCCCCTTTCCACAGGACCTGAGGACAATTTTCATATGCCCCAACCCTCTGTCCAGCCATCCAATGCAAGCACTTCTCTCTGCCCTTTGGAGTAATATGGAAGTGAGGGAGATAGGGGCTTAGGCAGCTTGAAGGTGCAGTTTGGGCATGCAATTTCTAAAAGATTTGCCAGTGCTGGCCTAAGTGGACCCATGATCTGAGCCCCAGGTTGAGGCAGTATGAAAATGAATATGGTTTTGAGGATTTAAAAATATAATATGCAGAACAATTATGGCAAATAATTACAATAGCAGTTTTACATATTTCACTTAATCCTCACTTCTCTGTGAAATATTTATTATTTTCCCTATTTTTTGGATTAGGAAAGTGAGACAGAGAGGTCAAATGATTTACCCAGTTAGTAAGATTGTGGCAGAATTCATATTCATTTTCCCTGATTCCCAGTTCAATAGTTTATGTACCTTACCAGGCTTCCTTTCATACACATCAGCTGGTTTACTGCAATGAGTAATTATTTAGTTATGTAGCATTGGTTAATGTCATGGTAGGACCAGTCACAGAAGAGAAATCATATGATGGGTGGATTGTAAAAGGAAGAGAGATACTAGGGCCCAGTTGGCATGTATGCCTCTCTATTGCTGACCAGCTCATCTGGCCTGGAAAAGTCTGTTCATGAAATTAGTATTTGGTGGAGGAAATGTAACATGAATTATAATGTAAAAATTTTTAATAAAATATTTTTCATAGTTAAAGAGATTACATATTTTTGTGTAAGTGTATCAGAGCATGTGTAAAGGTTAAATTGAGGTATATTTTCCAAGTAATCCATGTAGCTTTTATTTTATTTTAAAACTTATTTTCTTTTTAATTGAGAAGCATCAAGGGGATAGAGAGTCTATTTTGTGTAGTAAGGAAGACCTGGATTACATCCTGATATTGACTATATGACTTGGAATAAGTTCCTTAACAATTCAGTGCTTTAAGGTGCACATTGTTTGAGGGAGTTTCTTCACTGGATGTTCTTTATAAAAGTAAAATCACAGGTCTAGATTAAAAAAAAAATCATCTTATTTCATCATCCATTTGTTTTCTGCCCATGCATACTGATGGACAAACTCTGTGAACTGGTCATTGTAGATTAGATAATAAGCTTAGTTTTTCCTGTGTGGATTGTTTTTGAATAATTACAGATTTCATCAAGGCGGGGCTATAGGATTTTAAGGCTTGAAGCAGTCAAGATAATGTCATGCATTAATGGTAGCATCTGGTGGCACATATATACCTAGGCTTTTCTGCCTGGGATTCTGGGCTGCATGTCCTTCATGATGTAGGTAGTTTGTGCTTCCATGTTAACAGTGTGATTGAACAGAATTATTTGTTGTGTCTTCTGGGAAATCTTGTACAATTTGACATTTGTGTGGGAGCTGCCTTTTTGGAGAAGAGCCTTTTTATATGACCAGTAAAGAGAATGCACAAAGAGTTGGGTCATAATGAAGCAGGAAGAGTGGGTTATGTTCCTTTAGGGGAAATTGCAGGTCTTTTAGTGACCCACTCCTCCCAGCTGCTTCCTGAAATAGAGGTCCATTTTTAATGTCACTATTTTTCTGGAGATTTATAACTGCAAATCATAGAATACTAGTCTTAAAATAATTGAGGTTGAGGAACACCCCTGGGATGAAAGATATGGTAGGATCAGGTTACAAGACATTGTAAACAAATAATAGTGTAAAGGATGTTCATCATAAGAAACATATGATCCCAAAAGATAAGTTTGACATGTGGTGAGAGTGAGAGATTGGGCAGCTCGTATACTTTATATTCTTTATATCCATAGAAGACTTTCACTACTTCAGGTGGAATTCCTTCCCCTTTGTGAATTCTTGGGCAGTAATGGAGATGAGTTGCACAGGATAAGTAGGTATAGATGGGTTGTAATTTGCAACATTTCAGGGAAACCCTCTTTAATGAGATCATTGTTGTATCTGAATCTTCATGACCCCACTTGGAGTTTTCTTTTAAAAAAATTATTTTAAACTATTTTTCCATGATTATATGATCCATGTTCTCTCTCTCCCCCTTTCCCTCCCCCTCCCAGAGCTGACCAGCAATTCCACTGGGTTATACATGTATTATCACTTAATACGCATTTCTGCATTATTCATTTTTGTAATAGAGTGATCTTTTAAAACCCAAACCCCCAAATCCTATACCCATATAAACAACTGATAAGACATCTGTTTTTCTTCTGTGTTTGTACTCCTACAGTTCTTTCTCTCAATGTGGATAGCATTCTTTTTCATAAGTCCCTCGGCATTGTCCTGGATCATTGCATTGCTTTGTATAATGTTCTCCTGGTTCTGCTCATTTCATTCTGCATCAGTTCATGGAGGTCTTCCCAGTTTTTATAGAAATCAAGCAGTTCATGATTTCTTATATCTGATCACCACCATATACCATAATTTGTTCAACCATTCCCCAATTGAGGGACACTTGGGGTTTTCTTAACAAAGATCTTGGAGTGGTTTACTATTTCCTTTTCCAGCTCACTTTACAGATGATGAAACTGAGACAACGGATGAAGTGGTGAAATAGGTCCAAGAGGGATGTGAGATGATACAACCTAGCTAGGAACTTCCCCAGGGCCAGTAAAGCACAAACCTCTTGGTTTATAGGATAACAAAATTTATTTTTTAGTGGGAGTAAGGAAAACTGGTAGAGTATCACTCTTAAAATGTAGATTCCACCCATCTTCTACACCTCTTGCAAAAGGAGAGCCCTTCTTTCTCTGGGTCCTGCCTATAGCTCCCTGCTGTTATCTAAAAAACCCAAAAAAACCCAAAGCTATCTGACTCTGCTAATCTACCCACTAGTGATTAACAAAAGAGGAAAAAGAAAGCCTGGGGTTGACTACTCTAAGTAACCCAAAGTCCCAGGTGCCAATCTTTGGATTACCTTGGCCAAGAGAATTTCTGGAGATGGATCACTGGCAGATGGTCTTGGTACTCAGGGAAACAGTTCACTCCAAAGCAGATCCAACCAAGGAGTCACAAATCTCTCCATGAGATTTAGGACTTCCAAGCCGAAACTCTGTCAGAGCAAAAAACCTCCTTCAGGCTTGGTTGAAATCAGGACAGAGAGTGCAAATGACAGTTAATTGCCAGTAAAACTTCCACAATCCTTCTCTCCTTCTCAGAATCCTCTCCCAGAGCTTATATCCAGATTCCCTTCTCTTCTTATAGCTAATCGCTGAAATTACTCTATCCCTAATTTCTATTCCTATAGTGGCTTACCCAGGGTTGCATAGCTAGTGTCAGAGACCAGATTTACATTCCAGAAGATGAGTCTTCCTGACTCCAGGCCTGGCACTCTTATCAATTGCAACCATCTAACTGCCCCCTACAACACCAGAACCTCCAGCAATTCAGTGAATCAGCTGACGACTCCTGCTATAGGAAGAGCCACTGGGTTCATCTCCGTTGGAGAAATGACTTAGTCATTGTCCTTTATAGGATTCTCCTGGGTGTGAGCCCTAGTCAGAAGGCATTGCATTCACAGCAACTAGCAAACTCTTAATTCTTGCCCTTTGAATCATAGCTTAAATAAAAATATCCCTTTCTCAGGGACTTCAGATTCAACATGTCAAAAATAGATGTTGTTTCATAGTTTTTGCTAAAGACATCATCATCTTTTTAGTTGCAGAGGCTCACAGCCTTGGTGTCATGCTGAATTCCTTACTCACAAAACAGTTATCCCATAAGCAGTATATCTTGAATCTACCCTCTGCTTTCCTCTGATCCAACCACACTTAGTTCATCCTCATTCTCTCTCTTTCTCCTACTCTGTTGCAATAACCTAATTGGTTTCTGGTCCTCAGATCTTTTCTTCTCTAACCTCTCCATTCAGCTGCCTTAGAGATATACCTGAAGCATGGCTCCTTTGCTACTCAGTAAACTCCAATGGCTCCCTGTTCCCTACTTCTGGGATCAAATAGAAACACTTCTTTATTTAACATGGAAAATTTTTCACAACTTGGCTTCTTATCCAAAAGTCTCTGTCATGGCCCCTTATCATCTAGTTAAATTGGCCTTCTCATTCATTCCTGTCCTTGTGCTTTTGCCTTGGCTGATGCCTAAAAGGCATTCTCTTCTCTCTTCTGCCTTACTGAATCCTTTACTTCCTTTAATCCTGATTAGGCACCTTACACATAAAAAAGTATTGTCTAATACTTCCAACTGCTCTGTCTACTATGCTTTGTATTTCTCTTGTATATACTTGTATGTATACATATTTTCCCCCTAATAAATACACAGTAAACTGTGTAGGACAGGGATCATTCCATCTTTTGTCTTTTTGTCCAGCACCTAACACAGAACCTGGCAAATCTGCTTCCTCATCCCAGCTTACATTTATTTAGCACTTGAATGTTTGCAAGACACTTTACATGTTACCCTATTGATCCTCACAATAGGTAGGTACTATTATCACCCTATTTTATAGATGACTAAGCTGAGGCTGAGAGAGATTAAGTGACTTGACCCAGTGTCATGTTCATAATAAGTGTCTTAGGCAGTTTTTCTGACCCAGTAAATGCTCTATTACATTGCCCAACACATGGTAGGTATTTTATAAATGTATATTAATTGGCTGATCTAAAGCATCTTGTTTTTCCAGTTTTTCATTTTTTTCCCCTCTTGAAATCCTAATGTAAATGACATTGATTTTAATGCTGAGATACATTTTTGGCAAAAGTAAGGGAAAAAGAATGAGTATTTCTATAATGCCTACTGTGTGCCAAGCACTGTATTAAGTGCTTTTAAAAAATCACATTTGATCCTCATAATTTTACATAATTTTACACTTGAGGGAATTTAGGAAAACAGGTTAAATGACTAGCGTGGGGTCACATAGTAAATATCTAAAGTGAAGTTTTGCATGTAGATCTTCCTAATTCCAGATCTAGTGTTCTTATCTCTTGTGCTACCTAGTTGCCTCTGGTGCAGTTTTCATGGCTTAAAAATGCACTATGATTTTTGGGACACCCCCATATAATCCATTTTTTTTGTTTTTTTTGTACTAGTTTTCAAAATGAAGTCTTCATTTTTCATAGTTTAAATACTAGATAATATAACCCCCAAGTCTTTTTTCCTCAACTCTCCTTTCTATAACAGAAATATTAATTTATCATTTAATAAAGCTAGAGGCTTTAAAAAAGAACTCTGACTATATAGGACTTGCTAGGACTGCCTTGGATCTAGCTTTTGAACATCTACGGTCCTTTCTACTATGATTTAGGGACTGGAACAGGGCTTCTGTATGAATTACCAGTGATTGGGATAGTTAGCATTTCTATAGTTGTTTTAAGATTTGCAGTGCACTAACCTGAATACCACAAACTAAATTAAATCATTTGGAACTATGCTCCTGAAGTTTCTTAACTGTGCATAATATCATTTGATCTAGTTAAAGGAAACAGAAGTAGTAGCCATATAAATAATTATGTTACCCCATTGGATCTCATAACAACCCTCAGAAGCTTGTCCTGTTAGTATCCTCATTTTACAGATAAGGAAACTGAGGAAAACAGAGGGTTAGGTGACTTGCCCAGGGTTACACAGCTGAAGATGTATGAGTTAGAGCCAGGATTTGTAGTCTCCTGTCTTCAAGTCTAGTTTTCTATCCATTGTACAACCTTGCTACCTCTTGTGATTATATTTAAACTCTCCTCAAGGAAGAAAAACATTTTTTATAAGTTTTGTGAGATTATGTCTTGATTTTTTTTGGTGGGTTGGGGTTGGGTTTGGATTTTGACTCTTCTGTGTTGGAAAAGCTTATTTCTCAGAATGGTGAATATTAAATATTTAAAATAGATTTTGCTGGTAATGTTTTAGAACCTACCACTGTTAAAAGAATATTGTGAAACAGTGAGCAAACAGCATATTCATTTCAACAATTAAATTTTACAAGCATTTATTTAGGGCTCCTATATACCTGTTTATGTGGTAGAGGGTAGAATAATTAGAAGTCTCAGTAGCTTTACTTGAGTTTTCAATTAAAGATATGGATGTACATAAAGAAAGCAACTGGAGAGCAATTTTAAAGCAGTTTTTACCTTCATATATTTTTTATTACTTTGAACTTGACAAACAACAAAATATAAAAATTTCTGTATACAAAGAGGGCAATAAAAAGAACTGCAAATCTACATACAGCTTGTTTTTTTTAAAGTATAAATTCAATAATATGTTTCAAAGATGTCCTTGTCTCCTTTGAACATCTTTCTGGTTTCTTTTGTTCCATTCAAAAATTGCTTTAAGGGCACTTTCTTTTTTGAGGCATTATTCTCACTAGATAGTGAATAGTAAAGCCACCTTTTCCTTTCTTATGTTTCAATAATATTTCATTATATTCATATACCATATTTTGTTTAGGTATTTCACAATTAATGGGCATTCCTAGTGTCTAGTTCCTTGCCATCCCCAAAAGGGCTGCTATAAACATTTTTGAATATATAGATCCTTTCCCATTTTCTTTAATCTTTGTCAGTAGAGGCATAGTACTGGTATAGCTGATTAAAAGGTATACATAGTTTAGTAACTTTTGGGGTATAGTTCCAAATGGCTTAAGTAAGTATGTGGTAATAACAATTAGATAGTTGATTAGCATCTTCAGTGGAGTTGACCCTTATTGTTTTCTTTTACATTTTAAATTATAAGGGAAAGGGACTGGCACTGTAATTTCATTGGAATTGGGAATTCCCAGGTATAAAATTGCCAATATTTAGTTAACTCTAGACTTGAACTCATGTATTTAAAAGTCAAAAACTTTGACTTTTGTTTTATTTTATTTTATTTTTCACTGTAAGTTATTTATTTAGTCAATTTAGAACATTATTCCTTGGTTACAAGAATCATATTCTTTCCCTCCCTTCCTGTAGCTGATGCGCAATTCTACTGAGTATTACATGTGTTCTTGATCTAAACCTATTTCCCTGTTGTTGGTGTTTGCATTAGGATGTTCATTTAGAGTCTACTTCCCCAGCCATATCCCCTCAACTCATGTATTCAAGCAGTTGTTTTTCTTCTGTGTTAAACAATCCCTCCAGGTTGTTCAGGATCACTGCATTGCCACTAATGGAGAAGTTCATTACATTCGATTGTACCACAGTATATCAGTCTCTGTGTATAATCAAACTTTGACTTTTAAATGAAATCCAGTCAATAGTTCCTTCTGTCCACTTACTTAGGCCTACTGTGGGTTTGAAAGTTTGAGATGAACAGCATAATTAGATTGTTAAAGAATTTAGTGAGAACTGATTTTTTTGGGTGTAATTGGCTTTCAAAATAGGATTACTTTGTGTATTGAAGAGTGTAGAAACATAAAATTGCTCAAGTTTCTGTAAGTTAATGAGCTATTGGAGAAAGTGTGGCCATTTGATACTTGATAATCACATCCATCTTAGATTTTTATAGCTACCCCTATTTGCTGGATAATTATGGTTACTGTTGGTAACTTATTTGGTTGCAGAGAAGGGTTCCTAGTCTGTTAACTGCATTAGATCTTTAAAAGTTAAGCATTCTTCCTCGACTCATCCTTCACCCTCTTTCCTTTCTTTAAAACAAAAATTTCTTTAAGATGGTGATAGGTGAGGAAAAAACAACTTTGTCATCACATGTCTCTGTTAAGCATCAGGTATCTAATACAAATATGAAACTAAAACAATTATATAATGAAGAGTAATTTTCCACTGGATGAATCATCATGCGATAATAACAAATTATATAAAGCAACACAGCAAGAAAAAGGTATTGAGGTAGTAGGCAAAGAGGAAACAAAACTCATTTTTTGCAGATGGTAATGGTAGTCTATATAGAGAATACTCAGAAGAATCAATGAAAAAATTAATTGAAACTATAAGAGGCAACTAGGTGTTACAGTTGAGTTGAATGTTGGTAATATGCAGAATGTACTTAATAATAATAGCTAGCTTTTACATTACATTCTTTAATACTATTGGCTCAGTTTGATCCTCATAGCAGCCCTGTAAAATAGGAGCAATTATTATTCTCATTTTAGAGATTACCAATATAGTTAAAGAATGTAATGTAAATGCTAGCTATTAAGTAGACATTCTGTATATTACCATAAAAATCAAGCAACAAGAGATAAAAAGAAAAATTCTGTTCAAATAGCTATACAATGTATAGAAAGTACTTTGAGAGCCTCTCCACCAAGGCATAAATGGAAAGTATATGAATGCACCTATAAAACTATACATGTCACAGAAATATAGACTATGAATTGAATATTGAATACATATTGAAGACATGAATAAGCTGGGCAAATATGCTGCCTAAAATAATTTACTTGTTCATACCTTACAAATTAAACTATCAAAGATTATTTTACAGGCCTGGAAAAAAAAGAATTCATTTAGAACAGGGGTCCCCAAACTTTTTACACAGGGGGCCAGTTCACTGTCCCTCAGACCGTTGGAGGGCCAGACTATAAAAAAAACTGAACAAATCTGTATACTGCTGTCTAGGATAGCGGAGGCTGCAGCGCTGGCTGTGATGGGCTTGTCACACCTTGCACAGGCCCATCACTGCCACCACTATACCAGGGCAGCAGTATACACAGTGCGGAATCCCCTCCCCCAGATCACAGCTCATCATGCTGATGTCTTCCATTGTGCAGCCACATAATCCTTTTCATGGCATTCTCAGAACAAGGCACCACACAGGATTATGTCACTGGAAGTAGTACTGTACGTGAGTGACGCTGCACTTTGTGGTGCCACCACACTTTGTGGTGCCACCACATATAGTGCTCCTCTCACTGACCACCGATGAAAGAGATGCCCCTTCCAGAAGTGCAGTGGGGGCCAGATAAATGACCTTGGGGGGATGCACATGGCTCACAGGCCCTAGTTTGGGGATGCCTGATTTAGAAGGACAGATCAAAAATTTCATGAGCCTAGAAAAGGGGGGGAAAAAGTGGGAAAAAAGGGGCCCTAACAGAATCTCAAATGGACTCAATGGTGTACTACAAAGTGTAGTAATCATTAAAATAATTGAGTCCTCCTTAAGAAAGGTTGAAAATGGAAGAGATTATAATCACCAGTAGTGTCAAACTCAAATAAAAATGGATTCCTGGGCTGAATATTGCCTTAGAAAATGGCAAATTAACATGTGTCATAATGTATTTTATATTGTTAAACATTTCATAATTACATTTTAATCTGGCTCTTGAATAGTAGGGAGTTTTACTGATTACCCACTGCAAATTGTATACAATATACAGACACAAAAAAACCCTCAATAACTTACTGTTTGATAAATCCAAAGAACCCAGCTCTTAGGGTAAGACTTTTTACTACTTGACAAAATTTGCTTGGAAGAATGGAAAAAAATCTGCCAGAAATTATGTATGGGTTAACGTTTTATACCATATAATAAGCTTTAAAGTATAACATTATGAAAATATTAGAGGAACAAGGAAGAAATTACCTTTTGGATGTATGATTAGGAGAACATTCATGGCCAAAGGAGGAATAGAGAAGATCATGAAAGATAAAATAGAACATTTTGATCACTTAAAATTTAAAAAGTTAATTGCATAAATAAAACCACTGCCTTTAAAATGAGAAAAGTAACTAAGTGGGAAGCTTCTCTGACTGGATAGTTCTTATTTCCAAAATTTACAAGGAATAGATTCCAATTTATAGCAATAAAACCCTTTTTGTAATCGATATTCAAAGGAGAATGAATAGGTAATTTTCTAAGGGAAAAAATCTGAGCTATGAACAGCCATATAAAAACATGCTCTAAATCAGCATTAGAGAATGGCATATTAAAACAACTTTAGTATACTCGTCAGACGGGCAAAGAAGACAGAAAAACAAAATTACAATTTTTTGGAGGGGCTCTGAGAAAATTGGTACACTAGTGCACTTGCTGGTGGACCTATTAATTGTTCTAGCTATTTTGGAAAGCAGTTTGGAGCCATGTGTCCAAAGTCACTAAACTGTACTAGGCTTATACCCCAAGGAGATTTTTTTTTAAAGAGAAGAAAAAGAAGTATAAAAATATTTATAATAACTCAAAGAAATGGAAACTAAGAGGCTACCCATTGATTGGGGTATTATGAAAGTAATTTATGTAATGGTTTATCATTTAGTTAGTCAGCTAGCATTTATTCAGCTCTTATTTTGTGCCAGGCATTGGGCTAATAGATCTAGGGACACAGAAAGGCAAAAAATAAATAGCTTCTATTCTCAGATATCACAGTCTAATGGGTGAGACAACATGCAAACAACTATATATAAGCAAGATACATATAGGATAATTTAGAGGTAGTCTTACTTCCAAGGAAGGTCCTAAGATTAAAGAGAACTGGTAAAGAAATTTTGCAGAATGGATACTAGGTATCAGTTTCAAGGCAAAAGAGCAGTAGGGGCAAGGCAGTAGGGTTAAGTGACTTGCCCAGAGTCAGACAACTAGGAAGTGTTGGAGGTTAGATTTGAACCCAGGACTTCCTCACTCCAGGCCTGGCTCTCAATTCACTGAGCCACCTAGCTGCTCCATAGGATGGTAATATTAAATATATATATATATATATATATATACACACACATATATATATGTATATATGTATATGTATATATATTATTTTTATTGTCATGCAAAGCACACTTCCACATTGGTTATTTTTGTAAGAGAACACATATATAACCAAAACCCCAATTAAAATCATAAACACACTGATGTGAAAGACAACTCCAATTGTTCTTTCTCTGGAGATGGGGATAGATTCTCCATCATGTCTTTCAGGATTGTCTCAGATCATTGATAGCCCATGGGGCATAATTCTAAATTGTCCTCCAGAATGGTTGGATCAGTTTACAATGGTGATACTCTTGATAGGGAAGTTTGAAAGAAAGGTGGAATTATGGGGAAATGGAAGGTTTCAGAGAAACCTAAGATCTGTCTGAGTTGAGACATAATTAAATTATCAGAACAATTTATATATATTGACATTATTTTAAAACAGACATATCAATATCAAAAGATTTCAGAACTCATTTCAGACCTTCCATTGTTCTAGAGAAATAATGATGAAGAATGCTACTGAGTTCCTGACACAGACAATTGATTCATTGTGTAGAATGAAACATGCATTTTACAATATGGGAATTAGTTTTGCTTGACTCTGCTTATTTGTTATAAGGATTTTATTTTCCTGCTACTTTAATTGAAGTACATGTGAAGGGAATTAAAAAATAAATGCTCCAGGGAGCAACTGTGTCACCTAGTGGGTAATTTTCAGGCCTTGAGATGACAGGTCCTGTGCTCAAATCTGGCCACAGATACTTCTTAGCTGTGCGACCCTGGGCAAGTCACTTAACCCCCATTGCCTAGCCCTTACCATTCTTTTGCCTTGGAACCAAGACAGTGTTGATTCTAAGACAGAAGGTAAAGATTAAAAAAATAAAATAAAAATTCTCCTACTTTCCCAGATGGGAGTTGGGAAGGGAAGGTTGGTGTATACTAGTGACCCCGATTCCTCCCAACCTCACTTGCAATAAAGAAAGAAGAGAGTCACTTTGAAGTGAGGTTCATTCTGGAAAATGCACAGAAGACAGGCAAGATAATCATGAAAGTTACATGTTGAATTGTTATATATTTGAAAGGAAAGCCATGCTTTACACAGCAGAGAACTGCCATTTTATAAGTAGCCCTCATTTTGTGAAAATGCTTGTTTTATTTGGTGTAAAGGTCAGAAGTGAAAAACAACAAAAAACTCACAATTTAACTTTCTTTAAATTATTGTAATTGTAGGTTTTCTTTTTTTCATTCTGCATTGTTTAATACAAGTATTCCACGTTTCTATGTATTCTGTAAAATTTTTGTTTCTTACTGTATAATAATATACCCTTATATTTATATCCTGAAATATATATATAGCCTTTCCCAATCAATGGATATTTAATCTCTTACCACCAAAAGTGCTGCTGTGAATATTTTGGGTTATATGTTGACCCTTTCTTTAGGTATTTGATCTTCTTAGGACATATATCTAGTAATGGGATTGCTAAGTGGAAGAATAATACTAATTAAGTCACTTTTCTTGCATAACTGGATATTTCCCAGAATGGTTAAACCTCAAATTTACTGATAGAGTATAAATACATATATCCTTCCAGAGATTCTTCAGTAGTACTATTTTCTTTTTTGGTCAGCTTGACCAACTTGCTGGATATGAGTGAGAACCTTAGTTTGAACCTGCCTTTCTCCTGTTATTTTAATACTGACCTTCTTAAATGAAATAATTTGTAGAAAGCTATACATGAAATATGAGCTAATATTGTTATTTTCCTTTCCAGTTCGTGGAACCAGCCAAGGATCTCTATTTCCTTTTTAGCTCATGCTCTTATCCTGAAGAGTATAGGGTTATGAGTTCTGATCTCTGCAATTGGAACAGAGATACTCATGTAGTTTGAGCACTGAACATGCCCTACTTACTCATTAGAGAAGTTAGTTTTCTCTGAGAGGAGAACTTAGGGCATAAGGCAAGTTAGGTGAGCTAGGTTCTCTACCCTTCACTCTACCTTTCTGTACATAGGGGAAGCCTTTTTTTCCCCACTCCAGCTCAAAAAATTTATAATTTGACAGATTTATATCTAAGGCTGTGTGGTGCTAAAATAGTTCATGAAAGAATTGCCTTCCGTTATGAAGTTCTATTATTATATCCCTGTATAGAGGCCATCTCATATTTCTCTAACTAGGTAGGATGTTGCAGAAGAGAAACTTGTCTAACAATTTAGCTTTTATAGTTAAAAACTTTTTTTCAAGTTTTTTTCTTTGAAATGAACCCTTAGTAGATAGAAATTTGAGTGGTTGGAATTTACAAATTGGGAGAATTTCCTATACTTAGCAGATGTTTACTTCAAACACCAGTGATTTCATAAAGTGAAGATATTACCTCCATTAATGGTTTTAGATTCTCCATACTTCTCTTTTCATGAATTCCTGTGGTTCAAATAGTTAATTACCTGGATGCCAAATATGTAGTAATAAGTATCTCCAAGCTAAGATGGGATGATCTTTGGATGATAGGTGTAGTAGTATCTTGCGGGATTAGTTTTTAGCTTTCTAGCTTGATACAGGAATTGTGTAGCCTATCCTAATTCAGTGCACCCTCCAGGCCAAACTGAAAACATTGGTGTGGAATGTTCAGGATGGTTTATTATGACATGGGGAAAATTCAGTTAATTAGTAAATTAGTACTCAATTTGTACCTTGTTGGGATTGGTTCATTTGGAAATCTTTGACTCAAAATTTTCCTTCTCAGTGCAATAGCAATAGATGTTCAAAGGACTTCTTAGTAGTTTTGAGATGGGATTCACATTTCAGCTTTCTGAGGTATTATTGGTACCTGATTTTGCAGAAAATCTAATTTTTCCTTTTCACTCAAAGTTACTTTGCTGTTTGATCAAATGAAAAAACATCAAATTAGCCCTAGACACAGGAAGTCCTAGAGAAATGCTTCCTTCCTTCCCCTAGTCATGTTTTAGAATGAGCTGAATTTGTTCTTTTTTAACTTTTGTGTGATAAAATTTTGAAACTCTTGTTTTTCATGCCCTGAATGCCTTCCACAATTTGATTGATAGTTCTATAATAAATTTTCATTTCTGGCATATTTGTATACAAATTATTTTATATGGGGTGATAAATTACTATTAACTTAAAAGAATACAATCTTGGTTTTGAGGGAATAGTTGTATAGTGAAAAAAGTTCCAGATTTGTAGTTAGAAGACCTAGGTTTGAACCTTGATATGCTACTTTTGTGACCTTAAGAAAGTCAGTTAAGCCCTTTAGGCCTCCGTTTCCTTATTTGTAAAATGAATGTGTTGTATCAGCTTCCCCTTTTTAAATATAAACCTGTGATCATTGTGTGTATGGGGAGGGGGAGCTGCAATGGGGAATGATTGTAGTGGATATACTTTAATGTGCTTCTTTATTTTGATTTAGGCTATAATTTCATTTTTGTATTCTTCAATGAGGAAATTTCCTCCATGAATGATAGCAACTAACTATTCTATAGCATTTATAATATAGTTTTTTCATTTCTATGTAAATGGTTCCCAGATGTATACTACCAAATCCTAGTCTTTCTCCTAAGCTCCAGATCTTAATCACCAGCTGTCTTGGACATCTTTAATTGGGATGTCCTGTAGACATTTCAAACTCAGTATGCCCCAATATAATGTTCTGTAATTCCTCTCCACCCCAAACTTCCCTGTTACCATTGAGGGTGCTGTCACCTCTCAGTCATCTAGACTGGTCCCATCACTTATCCCACATGTATAAATTGTTTCTAAATATTTTGTTGTTGACTTTCCACACTATCTCTTGTATGCTTCCCCTCTACTCACATCCACCCTAATTCAGGCCCTAACTATTTCTTGCCTAGACCATTGCTATGGTCTTCCTGCCTCAAGTTTCTCCTGACACTAATCCTCTGTCCACCCAACTGCCAAAGTGATTTTTCCTAAATTACTGGTTTGCATATGTTATGCTCTGTTATTCACTAAGCTCCAGTGATTCCCTTTTACCTTCCAGATCAAATAGAAATTCTCCCTTTGGCATTCAATACTTGCCATAATCTCATCTCTTCCACACACATACTCTGATCCAGCTAAAATGGCCTCTTTCTTTACCTTGCACATGTGATGCTTTCTCTATATCATGTTTGCATGCCTTTGCACTGACTGTTACCCATGCCTGGAATAAATACTAGGTCTCCTTATTTCTGCATTTTGGTTTCTCTTGGCTTCCTTTAAAACTCAGCCCAGGGGAATCTAGGTGGCTCAGTGGATAGAGAGCCAGACATGGAGTTAGGAGGTTCTGGGTTCAAATATGACCTGAGACATGTCCTCTCTTTGTGACCCTGGGCAAGTCACTTAACCGAATTCAGCCCTGTTTGTTGAGCCCTTGCCTTCTTGTCTTAGAGTTTTTTGAGACAAACAAACTACATGAGTATCTCTGTTCCAGTTGCAGAGATCAGAACTCATAACCCTATACTCTTCAGGATAAGAGCATGAGCTAAAAAGGAAATAGAGACCCAACCCAGCCCAAATCTTGCCTTCTTCAGGAGGTCTTGCCCATTTCTCTATTCCTTTCCCTACAACAGCTCCTGATTTCCTCCTCTGAGATTCCTTTCTATCTCTTCTATATAGATTTTATGTGTACCCTTTAATTTTATTTATTTTTAAAATTAAATAAAAAAAATTAAAGTCCTTTCCTTCTGTTTTAGAATCAATGTGCTGTATTGGTTCCAAGGCAGAAGAGTGGTAGGGGCTAGGCAGTGAGGGTTAAGTAACTTGCCCAGGGTCTCATAGCCAGGAAGTATCTAAGGGTAACATCTAAACTCAGGACCTCCTGTCTCTAGGCCTGGTTCTCAATCTACTAAGCCACCTAGCTCCCCTTGTTGCCCCCCTAGTTCTCACGGTTGTCTCCATCATGAGAAGTTGAAGGCAGCTTTGCCTTTCTTTGTACCTTCAGTGTTTTGCATAGTGTCTGGCATACAGCAAGCACTTCATAAATGCTTTTTGACTTAGGGCACTGGGTTGTCACTATGGTCATAGCAAGTCTGAGTCAGAAGTGAGACCTAAACCCACGTATTCCAAGTTTAGAGGATGGCTATCCATAAAGCCAGGTTACTTTTCTATGTTATGGAAACATTTAATGTAATTGGATATTGTGTTGGCAAAATCATAATCCATTCTAATTTGTATTGTAATGTCTTTCAGGTATATGCTAGTCTAAAATGATTTATTTTCTTTGCATTTTAAAAGTATGACATAAGGCTACTGGGTAATGAGATTCAATGTGAACTTTTGTAACATTTGGCTGCTGGAGTAAGTGAACCCTGAAAGGCAGTTCATAAAATGGGCTGCTTATTTAAATAGCTAACATTTATTAAGTACCTACAGTGTGTCAGGCCTTAGATTCTGCAATGAGATAGAGGTAAAAAATCAGGATTGGATTATTAAAGTTCTTTTGCTGACGGTTTGGAGACCTATAAACAAAAAGTAGGGAACCTCAAAGCATCTTTTGGAGTGGAGTCCCTTACAGCACATTTTACTTGGGTGGCAGCTTCAGATTTGATTTTTTACTTTATACATAATTAAACTAGAAGAACATGTTGAGCTCTTTGATTTTCTTCTTCTGTTATGATCTTTCTGTTTTTTCACTTTGTAGAACACTCTTGAGTCTTTGGAAGCCCCGGAGACCCTAGCTGATGTACCTGAACATGTGTTTCGAGGGCTTCCTGAGGAAGTAAGGCTTTTTCCATCTGCTGTTGACACGACACGGATTGGTGAGTATCACAGTTATGCAGAAATTAGAGAAAGAATTTAAAACAGCAACAAAAAAGTAATGTTGAAATGCTCTAGTTTTTTTTTTTCATATTTTTAAGGTAAAGGAATTATCTACATATTTATTTGACTTCAATAGATTGAGCAGCTCTGCAACCAAATCTCAATTTCAAATGGATTAAAATGAGAGAGGAAAATTACATAAAAACTAATATAGTATAGAAAAAGAAAGTATATGAAAATAATTGCTGCCTAAAAATAAAATTAAGTCAAAGTACTTTAAAAGTTTCTCTTTGAATATCAAATGGTAATGAAAACTCTTTCCCATTATAGAGTCCTTTCCAATTTCCCCTATACTAGCATAAACATTATTCATAAGTGTCACAGATATCCATATAGTAATCCCGTGATTTAGGCAGGGTGGGTGTTTCTAAACAGATAAAATAATTGGTTAAATTAGAAGCCTATTGGACTAATTTGGTTCAGGAGAATTCATTACATCTGAATTCCAGAATTGCAACAAAACAATTGACTTTTTCTCCTGTTATGCTCTAGGAAAGTTGGTTCATAATATAATTAGATGATTTCAACTGGCAAAAAGAATTGATTAATTAATAGTCATGATATTGGTGGTAGTTTCTAGTATTGTTCCAAGGATTGTGTCCAGACCCTCTTCTGTCTTGGACTATGGGGATGGATAGATCAAGTGAGGGATTTTTAAGGAGGGGAGAGACATGGGCATGTTTGTAGGCAGTAGGGGATGAACCAGCAAGACAGGGAGAAGTTGAAGATGTGAGGGAGTAGGTATGACAGAGGGGGCAATCTGCTGGAGAAGATAGGATAGAATGAGATCACTTGTGCATTACAGAGAAGTTGGCCCTGTCAAAGAATAAGACTGGCTTTGTGGGAGACAGGTAAAAGAGGGGAAAGTGGCAGAAAGCATCTGAGTAATATGAGGTAAGGAAGAGGAGAGAAGAGGAAAAACATGAGAAAAAAGGCTTAAGGTGAAGAGAAGTTTGTTAATAGAATTAGGCTTCTAGAAAACATAAGAAAAGGGAAGGGTAGAACTGGATTTTAGTTTGGGGGAGGGATGGATAGGGATGAGAGGATTTAAGCATTTAAGCAGCTAACGATTTTATGTTACCAGGATTAGAAGAAAAGGTGGAAATTTGTTAATACTAAGAGAGGGATATATCTTTTGACTAGTTCTCCCAGTAAATGGCAGAAGAAAGCACCAGACTGAGGCACTTAGTGGTAGGTACAGTGTTTAGAGTACTGAACTTGGAGTCAGGAAGACTTTCATATATAGCCTCTGACACTAAGAGTGTCTTGGGCAAATCACTTAACTTCTGCTTACCTCAGTTTTCTCAACTGTAAAATGGAGATAATAATAGTACCCAACTCATAGAATTGTTATATCAAGTGAAATCATTTTTGTAAAGCACTTAATCTAATGCCTGGCACATAGTGGGCACTATAAAAATGCTAGCTACTATTATTATTACTGTTTCCCTTTTTTTAAAAAAACTCTTATCTTCCATCTTAGAATCAATACTAGGTATTGGTTCCAAGGCAGAAGAGTGGTAAGGGCTAGGCAATGGGGGTTAAGTGACTTGTCCAGGGTCACATAGCTAGAAAGTATTTGAGGCCAGATTTGAACCCAGGACCTCCTGCTCTCATCCTGGCTCCCAATCCACTGAGCCATCCAGCTGCCCTCAACTATTTCCCTTTAAAATACTAGGTAAGAAAGGAAACTGTACTTGATGTCAGGGACCCCTTTTTGTAGATGAGCAAAATGTCTGTAATCTTAGTCTTTGTTCCCTAAGGCTCTGGTCCTAGAGGGAAGCTCTGCCTTGGGGGAGAGTTCCGGATGCAGTAGACATGGTATATGTGAGGCTTTGGTAGGGGACTAGTTCTAGTCAAATAACAGAGTTTTGTCAAAGGATAGTACTCAGTAGTAATGGAGGCTGTGGATTGATGCAGTTGAGTAGGAGCAGAATAGCAGTATACTCAAGGGCAGTAGCTTCAGTGGGAGAACAGGAGTTCTTAACCTTTTTTGGGTCATTAATCCCTTTGACAGTCTGGTGAAGATATGGATTAATTTTCATAATAATATTTTAAAATACACAAAATAAAATATATGTAAGATGGAAAAAGAGAATAATTTTTATTGATGAAAACAGTTATCAAAATGAACCCCAGCTGAAGAATCCCAAGGTAGAATCTAGACAATATTTCACCTTGATTGCTCACATAAGCTGGGGATGGCCTCCAGCACCTCATGGTATTATGCCTCACAGCTTCCTGCCATTTGCAAATTCTAGAATATGCTATATAACCTGTAGCTAAATCATAGATGGCTCAGCTCATATCTTTGGAATACACCTTCCTTGGAAGGTGAGCTCCTTCCAAGTTAACATTGAGCCATTAAAGACTGGTCAGTCAACCAGTCCTGAATCTGTCTATTGTAGTAGCATCCAGTTTACTTCTCTCTATCTCCCCGACCCACCTCAGTAGCATGAGAAACACTATCAAATGCTTTACTAACATCCTAGTAACCTATAAACTAATAGCATTTCTCTGATAACATCATTTTCAAAGTCATAGAATTTTTTTTAGATATGAAAGGTTGCTCTAAAATGATCTCTTCTTGATGAAGTCATGCTAGCTCTTTTGTGATCACTATTTCTTTTATAGATATTCACTCTCCTTTTAATAATATAGTATAAATATAATGACCAAACTTGTACCTGAAGAAGAAATAAGAAAATTTCATTCCTTTACTTCTTTGCCAGCAGGGGTCTAGGGATGTTAGACATTGTTTCTACTTTCAGATTTTGTTGAAATGTTGGTTAGTTTTATCGAACTTTTCCCCACTTTGTTTTTATTCTTTGTTAAAAGAGATGGATCACTGGTTGGGCAGGGATATATTTGGAAATTGTTGTTCAGTCATCTCCAACTATTCATGATCTCATTTGGGGTTTTCTTGGCAAAGAAACTGATTTGATTTGCCATTTCCTTCTTCAGATGAGGAAACTGAGGCAAACAGTGAAGTGACTTGCCCAGGGCAACATAGCTAATTTGAACTCAGGAAGATGTCTTCTTGTCTTCAGTCTCAGTACTCTATCTACTATGCTATCTAGTTGCCCATTTAGAAATAAAGTTAATATTTTTTAAAAAGGTAAAAACTTAAAATTTCTTTACCATGTTTTAGAGGTTCCTCAGGAACCAGTTTCTTGGCCAATAGTTTACAGATTCTATTTGTATCTCCTTTCTGAAAGTTGGGAGACCTGTCCTTTTCAGGCCTATAGTATTTCTCATATTGTCTGTGGTCTTTCAAAAATCACAGCACAAGTAGCTCAGCAAGTTCTAAGTCTTGCAACACTTAAGAAAGGAATTGGAAAAGACCCAAGTGGGACCTTCACCTTTTGTGGTCAGTGATCACCTACCATAGAATGGGCATCTCTTTCCTAAAAATGTCATGCCCCTTTACTTTTCTCACTGGTCTTATCATGCCCAAAGCTTACACACTCCTCCTGACATTAGTCTTTTCATACCATGTCACAAGTTGATATCCCTCCTCAAATTACTTGTTCTTGTTTTCATCTTTTTGAAATTTGACTTGGCTGGTGAGCTCCCTTCATATACATTTCTGACTTTTTAGGTAACATCCTTTCTCCTTCTCATTGTTGTTCTCTTTGTGGCATTAAAATTTAATGAGAACTTCCTATCTTTCCTGTATGACTATCCAAAGGATTTTAGTCTACAAAAATCCCAATTATTCTTTATGTGTAGTCTTTGAAATTTTCCTTTTAACTTAGGTATCACTAAAAGTTAGCCAGAACAAATCAAATTGAATCATGTTTGAGTTGGGTCTATGGAGTTGACATAAAATTTTGATAAATATCAGAAGCAAAATGGTGTGAAGGGGCCTATATTACTTGTCCGAAATGATATAAATATATGTATTCTCTTGCACTTTTGATCCTAGTATAAAATATAACACATCAACACCATTACTATGCACACAGATTGTGAGATATCAATGTACCATAAAAATAACATGAATCGACCTCAGAATCCTAGACTCTCCTCTATCCATCCTTGCTTTATGACTTTAGCTGTCATAAATCTTTCAAATAATTTCTGGACCAGAGTTTAATGCATCCTTTCTAGGCCCCTACCTAAAGTGCATCCCATTGTCTGTCTCTAGATTTTTCCTCTGACTCTTCCCCAGAATTGGCATGCCTAGCTTCTGTAAAGTTCAACTGAGGCACCATTATACACAAAGCCTTTCCTGATCCTCCAGATGTTATTGCTTTCCCCTGACATTACTTTGTATATACATTTGTGTATGTGTTATTTCCCCAATAGAATGTAATCTCTTTCAAGTCAGTGGCTGTTTTGTTTTTGTTTCTATTATTTTGAATGTTTAGGATAAAGCTTGCGCTTTTTGAGTGAATAATTGTTTAGAGACAGGAACTAAAGTGATCTCAAAAGGCCTGAATCCAACAAGATAAATCTAGGGATAAATATAAAGTCTTATTATCCCTTGGGTTTAAAAAAAATTGACTTCCCCTGGTTATTTAGAAGATCTGCTATTTTCAGTGAACCAGAAGCTTAGCATGAGTCAGCAGGGTGAATTGGAAATAAAAAATGGTTATTTAATCTCAAGCTATGTTGAGAGACAACTTCCAATAAGGAGGTTATAGCCTTGCTGTACCTTGCTCTAATCAGACCATATTGAGAGTATGTTTTTTTGTTCTTGGCTTGCCATTCACTGAGCCACCTAGCAACCCATGCGTGGAAATTATTTTTTTTGTTATTTGAAATATATATATTTTTTTTACCATGCAAAACACACTTCCATTTTGGTTCGTGTTGTAAGATCACACTCATACAAAGCCCAAACCCCAAAATAAAACTGTAAATACACTGATGTAAAAGATAGTATGCTTTGATCCACATCCATCTGAGTCCAACAGACCTGTGGAGGTTGATAGTATTTCCCATCATGTCATTCAAAATTGTCCCAGATCATTGCATTGTTGAGTAGCCAAGTTTTCACAGTTGATTGATCATCATGCAGTATTGGTATTACTGTGTACAATATTTTCCCAGTTCTGTTTATTTCGCTTTGTATCAGTTAATGCAGATCTTTCCAGCTTTTTCTGAAATCATCCTGCTTATCATTTTTTATAGCATAATAGTATTCCATCACCAACATACCACAGTTTGTTCAACTATTTCCCAATTGGTGGACACAATTTCCAATTTTTTGCCACTACAAAAAGAGCTGTTATAAATGTTTTTGTACAAGTAGGCCCTTGGGTGGTAAATTTGAAGAACAACATTGTTAAGGTGGAGTTTATTAGCAGTAAGGTGAAGGACTTTCAGTTTATGAGGATCCTTTGAAAGAATCCAGGGTGTTTCAAATAGAGAAGGTAAGTCTTAAGGGAACATAATAGCTGTCTTCCAGTAATGCCTGACGTATTGTAGATGTTAAATTGATGTTTGATTAATTGGTAAAATATGTGAAGACAATATGATAGAGAGATCAGATTTATTCTGCTTGACTGCAAAGGGTAGAGCTACGAAATATGAGCTGATAATTGCAAAGAGACAGATTCATGCTTGAGGTAAAACAAAACCTGCTAGCAGAAACTGTCCCAAAATGTAACCACTTGCCTTGAAAAGTATTCAACCATCTTTTATTAAATGTCTTTAAGTAAAGGTTGGATGGACTTCATGTGTGTTTTGTTTAGATACCAGCTGTCCTAAGTGGTCTATAAGATTCCTTTAAAGTCTGGTATTATCTGGTTTTTAAAAAAGAAAATGGAAAGATAATTTATAAATAAATAATTAATTTCAGCTATAAAGTACAGCAAACTCGTGGCAGAATGATTCAACTCACCTTAAATTTTGTTTATAATTAATATTTAGCAAATTGAAATCATAAGATTACAGGAAAATTCTGAATGTGTTGAATGTGTTGTAATAAGGCATTCTGGATAGCAAATTTTAAAAGTTATTTCATAGGTTCATAATCCTTAAAGGTATAAATAAACCTAATCCATTGTAATATCCTCATTTTTTGGAGGAAATAATAGATGCAAAGAATAGAAATGAATTTTAACTCTAAGTTCACATGGTTAGTAGTGACAAAATTGGAGTTTTTTGGATGCTCCAAGAACTTGGGTTCTCTGATTTTTTAAAAAATTAATTCATTTAGTCAATTTAGAACATTATTCCTTTGGTACAAGAATCACATTATTTCTCTTCATAACCCCCACCCTTCACGCAGCTGGCGCACAATTTCATTGGGTATTACATGTGTCCTTGATCAGATCCCATTTCCTTGTTGTTGGTGTTTGCATTAGGATGCTCATTTAGAGTCTACATCCCCAGCCATATCCCCTCCTTGGGTCTTCTGATTTTGAATTTTGGATGAGGGTTTACTCCTTAAGTACTTAAGACTTTTTAAATTTAAATAATTTTTCATGGAAATATTGCAATATGTTATTTTTGTGAAATTTTGCTGGATCCTTAAATAGACTATTCTGAAAAAAATTTATTTTACTCTTGATTCAGTCACATCACTTAATCCCAATACTGGAGTACAGTCATGTTCCCAGGGATAATTGCAGTATAAGTGGCTATTTGCCCTTATATGAAATAGCTCTATACAATGATATATGCTTTCTTTGGAATTTCTAATGCTTCCTTCCTTTGTGGTCAAGTCGACATCTATTAGTTCTATTAGGTAAATCACCACAGGAATATACACTATCTCCAGCAAATTTAATAAAAACTAGTAAAATTTCTTTTAATCATCTGTGGATTTGAAAATCAACTCTACTTGCTAATTAGGGCATTTGGGAGATTACCTTCCTTCCTTTTCTTTGGATAGATGGAATGACTACTTAAGGTGTTAACTATGAAAATAATGTTGCTTTGTTATTTTAATTTTGTTTTAACATTTTTTTGACCAAACTAAACTTATGGTCAACATTGGTCAGTGAATTATGGAGCTGGGAAAAGATCTAAGTGATGGTTCCAATTCTATTTATATCTATATGTGACCCATTCCTAATTAAAGATCTGATGTAATCATGGTGAAAAGTTTCTAGTTGATAATGTGGTGATATATTTATACTAAGGTGTCCTATAAAATATTTCTTTTAAATGAATAACAATTTAGATCATTTATATAACCACATAGGATTTGAATAAATTTAAAGCAAGAATTTATCTAAATATTTGTCCTTAAATACAATTGTTTAAAACATAATGTTTAGTTTTGTAATAAATATAAGGTAATAAAATAAAATGTCTGCTTTTGCTATCTTAAAATAATTGTATTTTTTTCATTATAGCATGAATTTTTTTCTTGAGCCATTTCATTGTCATTTTTATGCTAAGCTAGCTTTTTGTAATCGATCCCTTGTTTACTTTATGAAATTTATGTTTATTTTTACTCTTTAAAAAAAACAGTAATTCAATCATATTGTTGCTGATTTCACTAATAGGTGTCTGGGCTGCAAAGTCAATTTTAAAAGGGAAAAAATTTGGCCCATTTGTTGGTGACAAGAAGAAAAGATCTCAAGTGAAGAACAATGTGTACATGTGGGAGGTGAGTATACATGTGGCCCTGAACCAAGCTATGGATGAGTGTTATGTGGATCCTTTTTTGAATTTGAGTTTTTTTCCTTAGAAGATTTGACATTTATTAATATAATTTTAAAATGTCCACCCCCCCCCCCCAATTTTAGATACTCAGATGTAAAGTAAGAAATGTTTCCATCACGTGAAATGTGCTTCCTTTGGAGCACAACTAAGAGATTAATGCAATTATTTTGCTTCATGAGGCTGAAACTTAGCCTTACTCTGCAGTAAATATCAACCGTGTTGTTTGTTTGTTTGTTTGTTTAATCTTAATCATAGAGTTAGGCTTCGCAGTAAGATCTTGACCATCTGTGAAATAGTTTCTCATTTTATAGGACTCTATATATGTGCTTTGAGAGACATTTGGTACAAATTTAAAAGTTTGTAGGAGTTCTTAATTATGAGAAATTAAAATGGAAGGCTTTACTTAATTTCAAAAGAAAGGGTATTTTGGTATTTCTCATTGATTTAACACCACAGATGTCTAAACAGTACAGATACTTAAACAAAGAGTATTCTTTCTTCTTGTTCTTATTCTCTTCTTTTATTCCTAATAATTTTTATGGGGAAATTGATTTAATTTAAAATTGATTGATTTCAGTTACATAAAATATTTATTTAGCTGTATAGGTTTATATACTTCCTATTATGTGATCACTGTGGTTTTTCAAAGTGCATATGTGTGTATGTGTATTTGTGTTTGCATTTATACACATATATATATATACATTACTATTATTATAAATGAAGCTATTAGATTGTATCCCCAACATTTAGCACAGTTTCTGACAAATAGTAAATATTTAATAAATACTTTCCTGTTGATGGATTGCCTGACTATAATATTAAAAATAATGACCTGCAATTATAAAGTGTTTTAAAGATTACAAAGTACCTTCTGTATAACACCACTTTGGGATAAGTGGCACAAGTATTCTTACCTTTTTTTTATAGATGAGTAAATGGAGGTTCAAGGAGATTGCTTAAGGGCATATATTTAATAAGTTTGTAATGGAGACTTTTACCAAGTCTTCTAGCTCCTTTGTGAAGTGGTGTATCTCTTTACAGTGTGCTGAGGAAGTATCTTTAAAGGATATATGGTGGAAGTGGATGAGCTCTCTAAAGGAAAGTACAAAGAAAAAACTAGAAGAGAGGACTGGAGACTGAACTCCTGGAGAAGACCAATTTTTAGGGGGTTAGGAGTAGGAGAAAGAACAGTTGGTGAAAGAGGTAAAAAAGGAGTAGTGAAAGAGGGCAGCTAGACTGTAGCTGTATGACCCTGGGCAAGTTGCTTAACCCCAGTTGCCTAGATCCTTACTGCTCTTCTGCCTTGGAATCAATATTTAGTATCCTAACCAATACTTCCTATTCATTCTAATTCAGAAGATAAGGGTTAAAAAAAGTGTGGGAGGGAGAGGGATAGAAAGAAGGAAAATCAGACCAGTACAGACTACATAAGTCAGGAGAGGAGAGAACATCAAGAAGTAGGGTATTCATCAATGTCAAGTTTATTGTGAGGTCAAGGATAAATGATTAAACAATGGACTTTGTCTTTATTGCAGAATGATTTTATCTCAGGTATGTATAGGTGAAATTCCATTATAACAAATTCATCTAAAATGTTTCTGTTAATTTGAAGTTGGTGATAATAAATATTTTGGTATTTTTACTAAACAATGAGATACAAAATTCACTCTGGTTGTTTTGTGCTCAGACAAGGGAGAAAATAAAATAATGGAAGGAGTGGTCAGGATAATGTGGAAAGAAAAAAGTTATGTTGTCTACCTCCTCTGTGCAGAAAGATTGTTTTCCTTGCTTTCCCTGTGTGAACTCCCTGGAGGCTTGGATAGGTTTCCTCTTGGTTCATAACATGAAACCTTCAAGGGAAAGAGAGGATTAGGGAGATGAAAGGAAATGGAATAACTTACTTCTTAGACTTCAGTTTTCACCTGGAAAATAAAAGTGACATTTTTTATAATTTGAAATTGACTTTAGGGAAAAAAATCCTCTTTAAAATCTCTATAAAATGGGGATAAAATACCTGTAGAAGTTCATTTGGTGGTTGTCAATATCAAAGTTAACAGGAATAACCTTCCTAGAAACTTGAGAGAAAGTAAAAGATATGAACGTTGATTCATGGAACCCTGTGAGAAATAGGGAGTTAAATTCCCTTGACTACTAGAAACTATAATCTTCTGTTAGAGATTGCTGAAAATATACTTTTATGCATATAATTCTTTATGAAAAAAATCAATCCTTATAACATGCACTGTTCCTAACATTTTAACCACAAAATAACACATAAAATATTACATACAGGGGGCAGTTGGGTGACTCAGTGAATTGAGTAATCAGGCCTAGGTCCTAGGTTCAAATCTGGCCTCAGACACTTCCTAGCTGTGTGACCCTGGAAAAGTCACTTAACTCCCTGTTGCCTACCCCTTACTGCTCTTTTTGCCTTGGAACAAATACATAGTATTGATTCTAAGATGGAAAGTAAGGATTAAAAAAGTATAATATACAAAATAAAACTGGCAACATGCAAAACATTTTTCTTGCTTCTAATTCTTTAGAATTCTGTGATCTTTTGTTGTAACATCTCAATTTAAAAAATCTATTTTAGATAATATTCACTTTACATAACCTATGAAATCTATGGTACCTAAATATTGTACAGCAAATAAAATTTCTAAAATTAAAACTTTTATTAACCTGCATCTTACCTTCCATTGTGTCAGATAGTGAGAGCATTGTACTCTATATTATATAAACTGAAGTAAACTTCTCCATCTTGGTTATCACCTTGGATGCCATTTAAAAGCCAAGAGAGATTGGAGGGCCTCAGAATCACTCCTGTTGAAAGATGCTGAGATTGGTGAGGTCTCAATATCACCTCAGACATTCTGTCTTTCATAGCTGATAGATGGTTTTGGAGATCATGAAGGATGCACTAGCTTCAAATCATCCATTAGCAATGTTGACTTTGCCATTCAAGATCCTTAAAGGTCTTGGATAGGAACATAGCAGAGCCTAGTAGGACATTCATTAGTCATGCCTCTCATTTTTTTCTACTGTGCATTGCTACAAATGTGAGTGGTTATCAATGTGGAAGTGAAAATAAAGCTACTAATTATCACATGAATGCTTGAAGTTGAGAAAGTTAAACACAAATATTGAGTATGTTAAATGCTTTGCATAACCTTATTAAAGTGCTCCAAAAATGTTATTTAGTTATTACCTCTCTCAACCTCTTATTTTGAGGAACCTTATCTCCAAAGAGATTTACATGACTTTTCTTGTCTTTTAGAGGGCAGCTAAGGTAGAGAAATTTACAGTAATAGTACATAGTACAATGCTCTCACATCACACAAGACACTGGCTTCTTCAACTGGTTCAAGAACATGTATTTTTTTTTTATTTTTTCATAAAATCATAGAATTTGAGAGTTGGAAGAGACCATCTGGTCTAATGCATATGTGAAAAGGAACTCCCTTTATGACATACACAAATCACCAAAGCCCTGAGAGTGGTTTGCACATTCCTTATGGAGCTTAGTAAGTTGATAGGTGTTGTGTAAATCTGAAGTTTAATCTTTTCTTTCCTCTGCTACTTTCCTCTAGTGTTTGTGTAATTAGAAAATCTTGAACCCATGGATTCCATCTCCCAGAATTCTTTTCTTATCTCAAGAATCCTTTTCCCTTTGTTCATGTTTGCATTTGTTATGTGTGTATAATTTTGTGGCTCATCCCTCTTGCTCTCTCTTTTTCCTGCATGTGCATCTGGATCAGCGCTCTCTGTTTCTCTAGCCTTTAAGTTATTATTTAATAAATCTTATTAAGTATAATGCCAGGAGTATTTTGGATATTAATTTTTAATCTACAGTTTGTCACATTTACCCTTTGTTAGTTGTTAATGTCAGTCTTATATTAAAATCCTCCTATTATGCTTTGTCTCAGTATGGAAGTGATTGGGATTTTGAAGGTGCAATAGGACTAGTGTTTTCTTGACTCAGTATCCCTGATTTTCCTAACTTCTTCAGAAAGTTCTTGCAGTAGAGTGTACTCACTCTTCAGCATATATTAACTGGTTGGAAAAGCTTTGAATTTTGGCCTGGTGGAAGATTTTGTGTCTGCAATTCAAGACCCAGCCTTATTGAATAGCAAGAAGCTTGTTGCCAGTTTAAGTGCAGCATGCTGAATTTCTTCAATGGCAGAAGCTCACAAGGACTAAACAATATTAAAGGGATAGTATAGACCTGGACCTTCCAAGAGGGTTGTTCCAGTCAAGGTCACCATTCAGACAGTGATCATCATTGGTGTAGAGCCCATGTTGATGAGGTCACAGATGCATTGGTCCTAGAGTGTAAGAGGGCTGTAATCTCATTGTAGGTGTATTGATTTAGAAATGTATTGATTTACAATCTTGAACCCTAAAGACTACATTTCCCACAATCCCCTTTTCCTTTTGCATCATTGGTTAATTTGGTATTCAATTTCAACTTCCTTCACACTGGTGCTCTCTTCTGGAAGCTCTCACTCTTGGGCTTGTACCAGCGTGGAGGAAGGGAGTGGTTTTTTTTTCTCTTTCCCTGTTTTTTAAAATTTCTCTTTGATCTAAGTGGATTTTAATAAATAGTATTAAATTAATACTTGGGGTATTGAATACTAATTTTAATCTTTACATTTTTGGAGACTTATAAAGGGGCCTGAACTGAGAACTTTTTAAGGACTTTTCTTCTGGGAGTTTTCAAACCCCAGCTCCAGCCTCCCAGCTGTGACTCCTTCCTTTCCTCCCTTCCTGCAGCTGTGAGTATTTTCTACCCCTGGCCTGCCAGCACGTATCAATTAGGATAAAAGGAACTCATTTTACTGATTTGATCTTATCTGAAATTTATTCACATTTGGGGATAACTCTTAAATTTCATATAACATATCATCCCCAGAGCTTTGGCCAAGTTGAACAAATGAATAAAGAATTTAAAACCATGATTGGCAAATTGTGCATGGAGACTCATTTAAAGTGGCTTGAAATTCTACCTCTGGCCCTATCTTATCTCAGAAGCAGACCCAGAGGTGATTTGCGAATCTCACCATTTGAGATGCCATTTGGACATCCACCTATTCAGGCACAACCATGTACCCCTGCCTATACCTCATTGTTAGGAGGGGATACAACCATTGCTATATGTATCAGACAATTACAAACAAAATTGCGAGAACTCCACGACTCTGAAGCTACTGTTCAAGCAGGCCCCATAGACTTCTCACTTCATGATTTAAACCCAGGTGATAGTGTGTACATAAAGAATTTCAAACTGGGTCGACTGAACTTGTTTATGATGGACCTTTCCAGGTCCTACTAACTATACCAACTGCCATAAAAATTGGAGAGAGGGACTCATGGATTCATTGTAGCCATGTAAAACGAGTACCTTCTGTTGATGATGCATACTTGCTTATACTGATTGTATTTTACTATTGATTGTGATTAGACTTCTTTATTGCTGGGTTTGTACTATTTTGTTGCATTTTATTTGGTTAATCCTTGTATTTGCACAAATTGCCTTATAGGGCAACACATACCTCATAGAAAAAAATCATGTGACCTGATGTGCCTTTTGTAACATTTTGTGCCTTTACTAATTTTTTTTTTGTATTTTCTTGAATGTATTATTGCTTTATCTACCTCATTTGCACTCACATTGTTTTGTCTACCTTATTTGTACTCACACTGTGGATCATGGTAAGTCAAAGAGGAAATGAATCTTATTTTTTGAAAACTAGTCTTTACCTCTATAATTGTGAAATATACACAATTTTAACATTTTGTTTTCTTCCTCCGTGTCATACAGTATATTATTTTCCCCCTTCTTTTCTCATTTTTTTTTGCCTTTGAAACATGTCACTAGTATTGAAAAATTGTTTTTTTTTTTAAACTGTTTTACTTTTGCAATAGAATAGCTAAGATGTCTGTTTACCTCACATATAATAGCATACCCAAAAGGCTTTGGAATATGGCAACTTGATACTAGTTATTTAAATAATCTGAGTATTTTGCTTGATGACTATGTCTAATCAAGGAGAAACAGACCATGAAGGAGCACAGAACTTGACCTGCAAAAGTGCCAAATGAGCACAAAGAGATAAAGCAATCCAGTCCTACGGGGATTGATGACATTCTGTACCAAAAAAAAAATGACTCGATTATGTGTGAGACTTGAGGTTGCAACTATTTAACATGTGTTAAATGCAGGACTTCCTTGTACCACACTCTATATCAAGCATATAACATTGATAGTTCTGGCTCCATTACCCCAAAAAAGCGAAGAAAAGAGTTGGATTGGGGAATTCTATTTCCCATTTTTCTCGATCTAGTCTCTTTTTCTATTTTTTCTCATGTTGTGACAACTTACTGTAGTACAGACTGCTAAACTGGGTTAATGTCTAATTGTCATTGTACTCTTATGAGACATGGATTGCTACAAGAACCTGTGGTGATTTATGAAAATTTTTTTCCCTTCTTCCCAGAATTTTTTTTTCGAGTTTTCTGTTTATATTCTATATCTGACTCAGGTTATTTTTTTAAAATTTCTTTGACTTCTTTGATATTTTTTGATAGTTGATTCATTTGCCTTATGACCTAACCATGTATCCCTGCGTAATTCCTACATGAATCCCTGTATCTTCCTCAGGGAGGAAATGTATTATTATTTTCCCGGGGGGGGGGGGGAGGGCCCTAAGTTATTGTTGTAAACTTTGACTTGAATTTGAGTCTAATTTAGAACAAGAGATTACCTTCTAGAATCTAGAAGGCGCTGTAAAGATGCCTGCAGAGAATACATGTTACACCAGAAGATCCAGATTGAACTTTGAGATATGGAGAATTTGAACTTTGGGAGGGTTGAAATGCTTTTGTTTGTTTTGAATGTACACTCTTATGCCAAAGGGGACTGCCCCCTAATTGGCTTTTTTTTTTAATTGCAACTGATTTTGGTTTTGTTCCTTTTCTTTTTTCTTTTCCTCTCATCCCCAAATTATTGTAATTTCTCATTAAAAACTATAATATTTGTATATACCTCTAGTTCAAGTTATAAGTTAGTAATGTTTTCATGATCCATTGGGGAGACTGGTCTCCCAAAGGATCACAGTGGGTCATTTTATTGATTTAGAATCTTGAACTCTAGAGACTACATTTCCCATAATCCCCTTTTCCGTTTCCTGTTGTGTATCATTGGTTAATTTGGTATTCAGTTTCAACTTTCTTCACACTGGTTCTCTTTCCTGGAAGCTCTCACTCTCAGGTTTGTACCAGCATAGAGGAAGGGAGCAGTTTCTTTCCTTTCTATGGCTTTTAAAATTTCTCTTTGCTCTAAGTAGATTTTAATAAATAGTATTAAATTAATACTTGGAGTATTTAATATTAATTTTGACCTTTACATTGGGAAGGGAATCCAATATCATGGAGCTGTTGGAGTATTGAAGACTAAAAATACGCTCTTCAAAGTTTAGAACTCTATTCCAATTTGAGCAGAACAGTTCTGTGTCATACTATAAAACCTAATCCCCTAAGGCAAACTATTAGACTCTGTTCTTAAAAAAAAAATTATATTTATATCTCTTCTCTGGCTTCTCTCGTAGAGCCATCCATCATAACAAATAATTAAAAAGAAGAAAGAAGTTCATTAAACTTACTAATGCATCAAAAAAGTCTCATCAGACCTTTTTCAAACAGATAATATGTAAATAACTATACTTTGCTGATAATATCCTTGTTTTAGACCAGGCTTTAAATCTTGAGATTAGATTAAATAAGATTTTAAAGAGGATCAGGTTACTGGTTTCTGATTCTTGAAATCTGGATGTAGACCCACTTTGTATGTAGCCAGTCAGTAGGCCTGCTTGATTTCATCAGTAGAAATTTTCTAGGATATCCTGGCCTCTTGGCTTTCTATTCAAAACACTAAATTTTCCTATTGGCAGGAGAATTGAAACGTTAATTCAACAAGAACACTACTTTTGTTTAAAGCAATAGTTCTCAAACCATTTTGGTCTCAGGCCCCCTTTTTACTCTTAAAAATTGACTCTTCCCTGTTCCAAAGTTTTTATTTATGTGGGTTATAGCTGCTCATATTTAATATATTAAAAGATTAAAAGTCTTGATGGTATTATAAAAATTATGAAAAGATTTTTGAGACCTCCAAGGGTCCCGAGACCACACTTTGAGAATCATTGCTTTAATGGTATATTTTGACTTGGGAGGGGGTTTCCAGTTATGCCCTTATTATTATTCTTAGCTTAACCATTAATATTCACATTGCCCCATAGGTGTTTTGCTGAGTTAGGTGTTAGCTTTCACATCTCCATTTCTGTATTCCTGGTGATTTTTTAGCTCTACTAATTTGTTTCCTGGGTACTAGTATAATTTGGAAGGCTCTCTAGGTTTATTCTTTATCAGCTTTACCCTCTGGGGGGGAAAAGGTAAATTTCACTTACTTGAAAAATATTTCCAATAAGCATTAAAGTGAGATTTTTTTGGGAAAACTTTAAAAATATTGTCAGAGTCAGAGGTTATGCTAATTTCAAATATTATGCATCTACCTTTAACAATATTTGCATTATATTATCATGTTCAAAGATACATTATATTGTGTATTATGGAACAAAATGCCTCTTCTATAACTCAAGGGCTTTGGAAATAATGTTTTATAATTTAATTAATTAGGATTAATTAAATTAATTATTAATTAAAAGTATTAATGCTTTTATTAATTTAATTAGTTAATACTTAATATTTCATACAGCCATGTTTATGTAATTGTGCAAAGGTTAGTCCTTATGATTAAGTACTTGTAATGAAATGCTCTGATTTAATTTTAGGTTCCAAAGTAAAAAATTTTATTTTTATTTTAAAGTATTATAAGGAAAGTAATTATGAATGAGTTCTAAATAGCACTGTATTATGGAAAAAATTAAACATGACTGTGATGAATTAAGATAATGGTGGTTCAGTCAGGAAAACCTGGGATCAAGTTTTGTCTCCTTGATATGTACTAACTGTGTCCCTAGGGAAGTCACTCACACTGCTACTGTCTCAGGTTACTCTCTTGGTTAAGAAGGTACTGGTCTGCATTACTATTGTCTATTTACTCTCTGCCAGGCATTGGGCTAAGCATTGTAGATACAAAGAAAGACATACCAAAAACCAATCCCTGCTCTTGAACTCATAGCTAATGGGGGAAGATGACATTTGAACAACTATGTACTAAGATTATAGTGACAATGTTGATGATGATAGCTAGGATTTATTTTAGCATTGTAAGATTTACAAAGCTTTACAAATAATAACTCATTGTATCCTCACCACAATTCTTGGAAGTGCTTTTATCTTTCCATTTTATAAATGAGAATACTGAGACCTCCAGGTCAGGTGACTTGCCCAGGGTCACACATCTAGGAACTGTCTTGAGAAGGACCTCCCTTTTCCAGGACTAGCTGTCAATCCATTGAGACACTCAATGGCCCCTCTGAAGGCAAGATTTGAACTCAGAACTCAGCACTATTTCTGCTATGTCAACTAGCTGACTGTATAATTAAGCCAGCTACACTTGCATTAAAGAGAATTAGAAAAGGCTTTTTTTTTTTTTACACCAGTGTAAAAGATGGAATTTTAGTTGTGACTGGAAGGAAGCCAGGAAAGCCAGGAGACAAAGAAGAGGGAGAGATTTTAGGTATAAAGAAGAGTCAGTGAAAATACTAAGAGTTGGAGATGGAATGTCTTATATGAGGAATAGGTTCCTCACTGGGATTTCCAGACAGTTATGACATCATAGGTCTTATCCAGCATCCACTTAACCCTTTTACTAAATGATTTTGGCAGCTTATTAGTTTAATTCTTTTTTAAACACAAAACTCATTTTATGGATCCAAGCTTCAGGATTTGGGTGTCATGCCTACAGAAATGTGAAATGTAGTTTTCTTCCTCTCTTTTTATTTTATTTTTTTGTAATTTCTATATGTAAATCAGTGTAGTATGTCAGTATTGAATTTGCTAAAAAATTATTTGATTGCTTGTACCTATTATGTATTTTTCTATTATAGTGGCATATTGTTTTGCTTAATTATCCAACTAATGTAGTTATAGTCTTCATTCTATATTCTGATGTTAAGTATTTAAGATGGCTATGGTGATATACTGAACAGTTTGTTACTTTGAGGGAGCTGTGATTTCATTGATCAAATAAGATAATAATTGTAATGCACTTTGCAAACTTTAAAATATTTTATAAATGATATTTATTTTTTAATGTGGGTTCTTGAGGTTCAGTAACTTGCCTAGGGTTACATAGCTAGGAAGTATCTGTATCCAGATTTGAACCCAGGTAGTCCCATCTCCAGCTCTGGCTATCTATCCACTGGGCCACCTACCTGCTCCAAATTCCTTCCTCCCTTCCTCCCTTCCTCCCTTCCTCCCTTCCTCCCTTCCTCCCTTCCTCCCTTCCTCCCTTCCTTCCTCCCTCCCTCCCTCCCTTCCTTCCTTCCTTCCTTCCTTCCTTCCTTCCTTCCTCCCTTCCTTCCTCCCTTCCTTCCTCCCTTTCTCCCTTCCTCCCTTCCTCCCTTCCTCCCTTCCTCTCCTTACCTTCAGTCTTGGAATCAATACTGTGTATTGGTTCCAAGACAGAAGAGTGGTAAGGGCAAGGGCTAGGCAATGGGGGTTAAGTGACTTGCCCAGGGTCACACAGCTGGGAAGTGGGAATTATTTCTTTTAAAAGGGTAACTGTGTGATAAAACAGTACAAGGTAGAATGACAACTTGGTTAGCATTTTAGTATAGAAATAATAATATTGTAGAATGTTGCAAAAATTAAATTAATGACAATAATAAAAATGTTATATTTTAGGAGATTTATTAATAATCATTAGAAATCAAGGAATAAAGAGCATACAAAATAAAGACCATGTGCCCATAGCTGATTAACCCATTTAAAATCCCTGTACTTAGCTTACCAGTGCTACCATGCCAGCTGCAAGCCCAAGAAAGAGGCCCAAGAGGACCACCCACTCACTAATATCATCTATCTATAGGAAGTATGTAATGATAGAAGTCCGTGGGCTCCCAGGAAATGTAGTTCTTTTTTAGAGTAACAGATTTTCAATTATACAATGTGAAATGTCTATTGCATACCAGTGGACAATCAATTATTAAAAATGCTAGTGGAAGGGGGATAAAGTATCTCCTATCATCCAAGAAAGAATCTCAAAATCCACTGATTGTGATTCAAGATTTCAGAGTTCAGTATTAAAGAACAGATTACCTTCAGTATTCAGTATTGAGCATTGTTGATAATTGATATGCAGAGGAATTGGTGATTTATTTATTATTTTTTTGGAGGGAGAGGGTAAGAAAGAAAAGAGGTTATGTATTGGAAAGAGTGCTATCTTTAGAGTCAAAATACCTTGGTTATCTTTGCCACATAACACCTTCAGTGTGACCTTGGATAAATAGTTTTATTTCTTTTGGCCTCAGTTTCCTTGTCCAGAACATGAGGAGTTTGCATCATCAAACTGACCTCCAATATTTTTGTTTCTCTTTCTACATTTAAAAAAAAAAAGTGATTTGAAGTCCTAGGGTACTGCTCATACTCTTTTAGATTTATTCATTAGGTACTTAATATAACTAAAATGACTTCTGCTCTCTAAATCCCCAAATTAAAATTTACATTGTATTTTTATCTAACTTATAAATTCCAAAATTTAAATAATTGTATTTTACCTATAATTATAATAACTAAGCATAAAATTCATGAAACTAATGATAAAATACTCATATGTGAGATTTAAAATAGTGAAGCCCACAAACTGTAGTGAGTTAAAATGGTGGAAGATATAAATTGTGATAGATATAAGAGAGATTGAGTAAATTTGACCTCAGAAAATATGTTTCACTACAGTGTCTTGGTTTTAAATCAAATATAAGGTGGTTACCAGGGAAATATTCCCAATTATTCAAATACCCAAGTCAACTGGGTTTTATAGAGATTTTAATTAATACAAATGTGGAATTTAAAAAAAGAGAGAAAAAGGAAATAAGTATGAAGGGCTTTAAGCCAACATGGCCTAGACCTGAGTCTTAAGAGAGAGGGATCAGTCAGTCAATCTTTTAACACTCACCACAAGGTCTGCCTAAGCAAGGATTCTAGTGACACCAGGCCAGCTCCATCTCAGCTGCTTTCACCAGCTCCCTCCTCCATCTGAATGTTTCAGAATGAGTCCTCCTCAATCTGAATGTTTCAGAATGACCTCCAGCTCTTCTCTGAGCTCTTATTTTTAAGGGCAAAATCTCCTATGTCACCTCCCCTAAGTTTTTCCATCTACCAATCACTGTAGATGTTTTCCAAAAGACAGCCCATTTTGAATTCACAGCTGAGTAGATTAATCTCTTTACCAAGTCAGAAAAAAAAAATGCTGCTGTGTGGACTAATTTCATTAACAGAAAACCTCTGAGTAAGTTTTCACCTTTTAGGTCTAAGTAGTTTACAAGTTGCCCCACCTTTATAGGCACCTAGCATCCCATTGTATCAATTCCAAAAACAGGAATGGCTCAAAGAACTCCTTTCCTATATAAGTATGGTTTTCAAGTACTTTCATTGTTTAGCAAGGAGTTTTCTGCCCTAAAGCAGTCTTAAGTAGGGGTGGAGTAGGGATACTCCCATAGCAAGGAGTTTTCACATTCAAGTAGAGTTCTCACTATCTGGTAGGGAATTATTTCAAGTAGGGAATTGGAGGAGTCCTCAATGTGGAGTAAAATTTTTAACATTCATAAGTCTGAAATTTTAAGGTTTACACATACATAGTTTATGTGGGACATATTGTGAGAATGAAAAGAAGTAATCCATCAAAACCTCCTGTGATTACTATTATATATGAGATTTCATATTAAATTTCTAATACAAACATTGTTGACTGCAAATAATATTTTAGATAAAATTTGAAAGCTATTTTATACACTATAACCATATGTAAATTTAATTTTAGTATTAGACTCTTTTCTTGTTCAGAGTTTCCAATATTTGGCTCTACACCAGACATAAAATCTCAAATCTAGTTCTCCATAGAATATATTTCTGCTTTTTGACTTGAAACAAGAATAAAATAAAAATGTTTGCTCCCTCATGTTGGGAAATGTTAGAATCTTATGAGCTCTTTCCCTTGGCAATGGAAATTGTTATTTTTAGCCACTTAACCAATCCATGAACATGAATAACTAGTTAAGATATAAAATATTTTCTTTTGGTTAGTGAGAAGCACTATGTTAAATGATAAATATGCTTAAAAATTCAATTTTACATATTGCTTCACTTTTAACAGATTATATATAAATTAACTTTTGTAAGAAAAGACTCTTTTAGACTTTCTTCCTTCTACTAGTGGCATACTTTATGCCCTCTGATAATACTCTATTGGATGGCTAGTTTTAACAATCAACTCATTTGAAAATCTGCCAGATAGAAACATAAATGGAGGCAATATTTAAATTGGAATAGCCTTAATACAGATAATAAAATAATAAAATACAGATATAAATCTACTGTCTCTTAGTAGATTTATATCTGTAGAACATTTGTGATAGTCTGTGATGATTTCTAGATAGCTTGTAATATGAATGTCTTGTGATCATAGTTTTCAAACAGCCTGAGATTTGGGCTATAAGAATGCAGATATTTGTAAACATCTTGATTGCATTATTACATAGCTGATGAGATAGGAATATAGGGTAATGGGAATGAGGGAAATACTCTGGTGCAGCATACCAGAATGCAAACAAGGGCACACCCATGAATCTGGCTATCTGTTGGATTTACCACTGGACTGATAGATCCTTGGGATGGTTTGGAAACAATTTGATGAAAGATTTAAAACTGCAAAAATACATTGTACTTAGTCAGAAATGGTCTCAATTTAATGTAATCATTGCATAAACATAAAATTGTTTTGCAAGTGATCATAATGGCTTCATATAGCTGTAGAAACAAACCTATAGTATTTTAAACATGTACATCCTTGTCACAGAGTGAAAATATATTTGTAAAATCATAAGGTAGTAGTTATTTACTATTTAAGGCACCATTATGGAATTTTTAGCTCAAACCACTTGGACTACTGTTGTGAATCCCCAAATAGGAAACACTGGATCATAGATTTAGACCTGAAGAGACTTTAGGGGACATCAAGTTCAACCCTGTGGTATTACAGACAAAGAAACTGAGGCAAGGAGAAGTTAAGTGACTTCCAGGATTATATAGTAAGTATGTGAGAAAGGATTTGGACTTGGGTTTTCCTACTGCCAAGGCCAATGCTTTGTACACTTCATAACCCAGATACCTGGATTCTCAGTCAGTGTTCTAATTCTATGGTGGATTCATCCATCTTTTCTTTGTAGATGACTCTGAAATTGACATATTAATAAGTATTTAAAATCCTACTATGTGCCTTATAGACAATAGGGGTAAAGAATGAAACAATCCTTATTTACAAGGAACATAACAATTTAAATAAGCAAATAAATGCAAATATATACAAAGTAGTTAAATTCAAAATAGTTTGTGAGGGAAGCTTTTGTAGTAGCTTCTTAATTGGCTTTCCCTGTTTCTAGTCTCTACCCTCTTCATTCTATTTTTTTCCCAACTGCCAAATTGATATTTTCAAACAGTTTGTGCTGATTCCCTGTTCGAGGAGTGTCACTGGCCCCTTATTTTTGCTAGAATAAAATACAAACACCTCTGCTTGACTTTAAAAACAAAACATTTCCTACTGTAAATAGGAAGTACTTATTTCCAATTCCTTAATAATCCACTGTTCATTATTGCTAAAAACATAAATGACCTATTTGATAAGCATGCCTGGGAAAATAGAAAAGTTTGGAAGAAATTAGGTTTAAACCAACATGCTGTGCCACATTTCACAATAAATTCCAAATGAATATGTGACCAAATATTAACCATCTCTAGAGACAGTTAGAAGGCTCACTGGATAAAAAGCCAGGCCTGGAGATGGGAAGTTTGGGGTTTGAATATGGCCTCAGATACTTCCTGTTCAGGTGACCCTGGGCAAGTCACTTAACCCCAATTGCCTAGCCCTTAGTACTTTTCTGCTTTGGAAGTGATAATTAGTATCACTAAAAAGACAGAAGGTAAGAGTTTAAAAAATAAAGATCTTAAGCAAAAAAAAAAATGAAATTAGAATAGCAAGTCATGCGGTTGTTTCACTTTTATAGCTCTTTATAATCTGGCTCCTCCCTCCTGTCTTTCTATGTTGATTATATCTTATTTCTTCTCACATAGCTTCTGCTGCAGCCAAACAGGCTAATTTGCTGTACCTCATGCAAAACAGTCCATTTCCTGCCTTTGTATATAGTCTGTCTCTCATTCTTGGATTACTCTCCTCCCCATTTTTACCTTTTAGAATTCCTGGTTGCCTTCAAGGCTCAGCTTCATTGTCACCATTTTCAAGGAAACTTTTCCTGGTTTCTCAAAGAATTTTCCCTCCCCCCCAATAATTTATATTCATTTTGCCTGATTCTTTAATTTAATTGTGTATAGGGTCCCTCCAGTAGTTTGTAACCTTCTTGAAGGTAAATACTGGGCCACTTGAGTATCTGTAGTCAGTCCACCATTGTGAATTATGCTTTGCATGTGGCAAGAGCAAAAATACTTGTTGATAGATTGGCAGATGTGAATATGAAGTGAGGATAGAATTGGGAAACGTCCTGTGAGAAAATGAGGGATGGAAAAGATTACATATAATAAATAATCCAATAATAAATAAAGCTGGAGTGGTGTGGTAGAAGTAATGATATCTCATATTCTCATTCTGTAGTTGAGATAGACCTGAAGTGATAAAGTGACTTTTCCAGGGTTACAGTGGTATTGAGTACCAGGAGTCACTAATTCCATTACTGTTTCCCACAGAAACAGTAAAGTTTCTAGTGCTGAGAAAGTAAAGGTCTTTCTTGTCCACAGTCTTAGTGCTTGTTAGATGTGAGAAGTAGAATTCAAAACTAGGTTTCTCTTGTCCCCAAGTTTGGTGCTTTCTCCATAATACTATACTGCTTCATAATAAAAACATTCACTTTCTAAGGTTGGGGTTTCTTCATGTGTAAAAATAGAGATTTTATTTTTACTGCTTTCCTCTTATTATCCAAACTTATTTCCTAGAAAAGTGGAGTTAATACAGGTGGGATATTTCAGGATGTGTAAGAAAAGGAATAGGCAAATTCTGAATTGTAATTAAAACTGTACCTTGCTTTTAACAAAGTAAATATGAGAACAACTAGAATTATACTCTTAAGTGTAATTTTTTTCTTCATTGGATTTTTGATATTCAGATCTTGGGTTCAGTCAGTTTACTGGCTATTTGAATGAATTTTTTAGACATGGTAAATTATGAAAATCATTTAAAAAACCAGTCTATCATTAATTTTATATTTCTTTAAAAATCATATATTTGGGGTAGAACAGGAAGAATATTAATCACATTATAGAAAGAGTCTTATAAATAGCAAGATTGCTAAGGACATTTAAATATTTAATTTGCAAAATCTCTATACAGATTTTTTAGAATTAATTCTGCCATATTGAATATTGATATACCTGTATCTGTCTGCTTCTACTTTTACCATTCAAACTGAAAGTATAATCTCTTTAGCTCACAGAAAAGGCTCTTCCTTCTCTCTTCTTTCCTCTACCACTTTTTTAAAAAGAATCATTGGCAGATCTTGAGTCCTGCAGATAACACATTATTCTCAAAAGGATTAAGGAGAAATCTCCCACTCAAGCCTGTCAATACCATATGAATTATGAATTAGAAGTTTCCTCAGATAACAGAAAATATAAATCAAGGACACATTTGATTATTTACACTTAAAATCAGAATTTAATAATCATATAGTCTCAGAAATGAAGTGTCTCTCTTCCTCTCCAGTATATTTAACCTATGTATTAACTTTTAGTATTTTTGGATTTTCTTTACTGGTAAGGCAAGAAGATAACATTCTGAAACTGGCTATATTGCCTTCTTTAATTGAGAAAAGGGAGTCAAATAACTATTTCTATGGTTCTGTTTTTAATTTATTAAATGACTCCATTAATAGATATTGTTTGCTGATTCCCCTGCTTCTAGTGCCTTCTCCTTTTGAGTTTTACTTTCTATCTATTCTGAATGTATATTTTATGTACCTTGTTATTTACATGCTGAGGAAAAGGATGATTTTATAAACCCTTTCTTTGGGTTATCAGTGGCTAGCATAGTGCCAGGGCAAATAGTAAACATTTTGTTTATGGAAAGATAAGTGCTCAGTAAAAATCTTTGCCCTCATGGATTTTCAGATTATTTGGGAAGATAAAAAGTGTCTATATGTAAAATAATGCAAATTTTAAAAATGTTTCTAAGATTAGTAATTACCAGAATTTTTGAGTATTAGAAACTTTCCTTTAAAAATTTTAATCGATGTTTTTACATTGCCAAAAATTTCCCCTGTATTTCTGTCTCCCTTCCCAGTTCAATATCCCTTATATAACCAAGAATTTTATTTTATTTTTTAAAGAAAAAGGGGGATCACCTAGGTGACTCAATGGACACAGGCCTGGAGATGGGAGGCCTTGGGTTCAAATGTGGCCTCAGACACTTCCTAGCTGTGTAACCCTGGCCAAGTCATTTAATTGCCTAGGCCTTAACTGCTTTTCTGCCTTGAAACTGGTTTTTGGTATGAATTCTAAGACAGAAGGTAAAGGTTTTCAAAAGAGGCCATCAGGAAGAATAAGAGAGGAAATGGAAAAACAATCAGTTAAACTACTAAACATTGAAAAATAAATCTGATTATATGCAAAATGTTTCATATACATGAAAATATCCAACTGTGTAGGATGGGAGAGTGTCTTCTCATAACTCTTCTTTGGCTTATCTACTTTACTTTGTTTACATAAATCTTTACATGCTTTTCTGTATTCATAGCTTTCATTTCTATAGTATAATAGTATTCCACTACATTTATGTGCAGTTTGTTTAGGCATTACCATATCAGTTGACATCTACTTTACCAGTTTTTTGTACTCACAGAGAGTATTGCTGTAAATATTTTGATATATATGAAGAGTTTTCAGTGACCTCCTTGTAGTATATGTCTAGAAGAGGAATCTGGCCATTTTAGTCACCTTCACATAATTTGAAATTATTTCCCAAAATGATTATACTAATTCATATCTATCAACAACCTCTTTTATGTTCCCCACTCCACAACATTGATTTTCCCGTCTGTTGTAATCTTTGCTTATAGCCTGGATATGAGATGAAACTTCTGGATTATTTGGATTTGCTTTTTTTCTTATTGGTGATTTGGAGCATTTTTTTTTCATTTAATCACAATTCTTTGCAGAAATTAATTTATATCCTCTGCTTTCTTATCTGTTGAAGAATGGTACTAAATATGACTGCTATTCTTTCCCATTTTACCAAGTCCTTAAATATCTACATTAATTTTTGCTTTAGTGTTTTTATTTCATGTAATAAAATTATCTTTTGTCTTTTGAAATTGTTTCTGTCTCTTGTTTATGTAAGGGGACATTTTGTGCAGTTGTGAAAACATATCTTCTTTTAGAATTCTTCATGGTATGAACCTTAAAATTCAGGTTGCTCATCAGTTTGAATTTAATGTTGAACATAGTGTTGAGTAGTCTTCTAAGTCTGATTTCTGCTAGACTTTTTTTCCCCTCAATAGTTTTTCTCAAATAAAGAGTTCTTTCCTGAGTAACATATAATTTCAGACTTATCAAACACTGGGATATTAAATTCCATTATTTCCGATTCTCATTTGTCTAGTCCATTCCATTGATGTACTTCCTTTTTTTTTTTTAATTAACAACAAATTATTTTGATGACTGCTATTTTGGACTGTTTTTTGGACTGGAAATACTGCTGTTCCCACATTTTCTCATTATTTTCTTTGATATTCTGTATTTTTGTTCCTTCAGATTTTATTTTAGAAATTTCTATATTATAGTAATTGTGTTCTTAGGATGTATTGATTGAAATCTACCATAAATTCAGTTATGCAGAAAAGGTAATTTGTAGTCATTTTGTAGTCTAGATCTTTTTTTTTTTTTGAGAAATAGTAATAGGTTTGTTTTGTTTTGTGTATAGTTAGTGTACTAAAAAAGGTACATTTATTCTTACTGTTCTGAATCATATTGCCTTTTTTGTTAGAGGTAAGATGCAAAATGACAAGGTTTATTGTGTGTATGGACTTACACTCTTTGAAATAACTGTTGATCTCCACATTAGGAACTACTTTACTAAACAATTGAGGCAACTTCTGTGCCTCACCTACCTCACAGAATTGTAAGGAAGTGCTCTGTGTACCTTAAATCATTGTACGTGTAAGTTGTAAAGCACTACATATGTAATAACAACAACAACAATAATAATACTTTTTTTTTAAGGTATATTATCCAAACTTGGGATGGATGTGTGTTGATGCCACTGATCCAAAGAAGGGGAATTGGCTTCGGTATGTGAACTGGGCCCGATCAGGAAAGGAACAAAATCTATTTCCACTGGAAATCAACAGGACCATTTACTATAAAACTTTGAAGGTATCATTTGAATTTGTTTCCATTCTTCCAAATGCCATTTTATATTGAAAGTTTTGTCAACCTAATATTGGGCTACTTGCATTATTTCTATCCTTTTTCATCCATGTTACAAACCTATCACAAGAGGGTTTTCAGAATTTTTCTGTAGGATAATAGAATTTGTAGCTAGATAATCATGTAAATCAATTCATCTTACAGATGAGGAAACTGAGGTACACAAAGGGGCTGATGACTTGTTCTAAGGTAACAGCAAAAGAAAGTAAACAGAGCCAGGAATAGGTTTTAATCCTTCTGTTCCAAATGACAATCTCCTTTCTCTGTGCCTTAGTACTGGCTGTCCTTGACACCAGCAAACATTCCTACTTTAACTCTGCTTCATAGATTTTCTCACTTTCTATAAGACTCAGTCTAAACATCTCCTTCTATATAATGCCCTCTCTACCTACTTTGTTGATGATAATACAATTTTATACTTATCCTAAATATGCATATTAAATTTGAAATAGTTTGTATATATTTGAGAAGATGACATGATATAATAGGGAGTTGGTTCTAAAATCTGCAAGACTCAGTTGGGTTCAGGCCCCAGTCTCTGACACATTGATTATATGACCCTGGGCAAGGCACTTAAATTCTTTTGGCTCAAGAATATAAGTTGTCTAGGTGTGAGGATCTACCTTCTTTGGGAGAGGGAGTTTCCTAACTCATATATCAATGAAATCATGAGTCCCATTCCTATATAAATTTATATGTGTATGCGTTATCTCTCCTGACAGAAAAAAGCTTCTTGGGAATAGGGATTGTTCCATTTTTTGTCTTTGAGTCCCCAGTGCCTGGAATATACTAGATGCTTATTAAATGCTTATTGATTGATTAATGTAAAAATAATTTTAGCAGCACTCTGTGGTAACAAAAAACTTACAATAAAGTGGATGTCCTTCATTTGGGATATGGTTGAACAAATTATGGCATTTGAATGTAATGGAATATTATTGTGATTTAAGAAACAAAGAATGTATTCAGAGATACTTGGGAAACCTTCCATAAATTGCAGCAGTACAATGTAACGTAAACGAAGAGAGCAGCACTATAAGAAATCCATCAGAATTCAGGTCAATCAGGCCCTTTCATGAAACTAACCTTTTTCCTACCTGTATGGAGGAAGTTAGAGCACAATTTTAAAGAAGTGACAAGAAACTCAAATAGCATAATAATTTTCATTGTGTAAGGAAATACTCCTGTCAGCCTCCTGGGACCATACAGACATTTCTTGGCATAATGGCTTAGATTTGGTGATATTAGACATCAAGAGAATATTACTCATTTACTTACCATACAAAATCATAGCTATACTCCACATGGAAGTTATTTCAGTCAAATCAATTGAAAATGTTGGATGAGAATTGGCTTAAAGTTGTTTAGACCTCCTGGGGCTTCATTTTCCTTTGGTAGGGTAGGCTTCCTCGATTGTTAGGAGTAATATCTGCTATTTAATATACATTTAGAGGAAAAGGTGGTAAAAGTAGGTCTTAGGAGTGACAACAAAGGTAGTTGAAGTAATCGTATGGAAGGGAAGGGAAACACCTACTTCTTTTCTACCTATGAGTTTCTTATGCATTTTGATCTTTGCTGGCAATCATGCTTAAAAAAAAAATAAAAGCCCAAAGCAAAGAACCCTATCATTAGAAATGATTATGATCATAAGTGCTTGTTATAAAATCCTTAAGACATTTCACTCATCTTATTGCCCCAATACTTTGCCATATGTATGTTTTAAAAATTGGTTATAAGCCATGTTATCTGTTTCTGCTGATAAGTATTTGCACCACTTTATAATATTTTTATCATTTTAAATAGTTTTCACAGCACTTATAAAACCATCATGTAATTTTAAAGAGGATCAAATATAAGATTAATCTTGAGCGTACACTCCCAAATTTGAGTAATTTTTATCTTGTTTAGAAGAGAACAAAAAACACAATAACATACCCTATATTTGTGTTTTCTTCCATTCTCCTAGTTTGATGATTTTAATTTTATATTACTGTTATTTATATTTTTTGTCCTCAATATTAAATGGTTAACTATAGGATATTTTCAGATGAATGCTAAACAAAACATAATCTCTACCTTCTGGGATTAAATTTTTATAAAATTAAAAATATCTGTGCATAAGGGATATAAACACAAGGATGCAAAGATCAATAAATTTTAAGAGATCTATAATTAAAAGTTAAAAAAAATTATTCCCTTTTGTTTTCCCACTAGCATTTCTTTTTTAAATGATTTCCTCCTTTCTTGAACCATCCCCCTTTCCTCTCCATTCCTTATGTTTCATTTTGATTCCCCCTTGTAAACCTTCATTTATAACAAACAAAAACATAACAGGAAAATCAGCCAAGGGTGACTTCTCTGTCTGTGCCACATTCCATATCCATTGTATCCCACCTCTTATTGAAAGGAGGGAAGGAAGTAGCTCTCAATCAGTTCTCTGAACTGGTTGGTTATTAGAGTTCTTCAGGGTGCCACTGCATTTTAATGTTTTTTTTTAGTGTTGTGCTAGTGTATATTTTGGTTCTGCTTAGTTTGTGTTCCATGTCAGTTCATAGAAGTCTTTTATGTATCTGAATCCTTTTTGTCTCTTCCTATATTATGATCATAAAGTCATAAGCCACATGCTTGTTAGTCATTTCTCAATTGGTTTATTTTCATTCTTTGCCTTTTTTTCAGTCTTGAAAAGTGCTTCTATGAATAATTTGTAGCTGTGTCTCTCTGTATTTAGACAATCCTTATAGGAAAGCATGTGTAGAGAGAGAGTCTTTCCAGGCTGGTAGATGTCTTAAAGGTGTGCCTTACTGATCAGGCCTTCACAGACTTAGAGTTTTCTCTGCTCCACAAGGAAGTTTCTTACTATCACCGGAATATCTATAAAATCCTTTAGACATCTTCAAGTATTGGCTATATTGGTTGCTTCCAGTTTTTTGCTCACAATAAGTAACTGAGGATTTTAATATAGACAAAATGCCCCCCCTTCTACTTTTTTCATGTTTTATTTATGCTATAGTCCCTTTAATGATATTATTGGATTAAAGGATATGTTCCATTTTCCATTCTTACTTTATGCTGTTAGAGTACTCTGGAAGAAGATGGTACCAATATGTGCCAAATAAGTGCTTATTTCTCTACAAGTTCTTTCAGGATTGATGGTCCAGATATTTTTTTCTTTGGCCTCCCTCAATGTATTTTTAGCAACTTTTGAATTTATTTTGTTATATGTTTTTAAGATTTTTTAATTTTATTTTTTAAAGTATGTTTTATTTATGCTTTTTGTTATGTTGGTCATTTAACATTTTAGTCCCTTCTGAATTGAGCTCTCCTATCACAAGAAAAACCAAACAGTCTCTGATTCAATAACTGTCTCTGACACAATATTGAATATTTTTTCTTGAAAATATCTCACTTCTTGTCATGAGAGAGAAATGTGTTTTATTATCTCATCTCCAGGACTTTATTTTTCTGTTAAGAGTTCAGTTTCATTTAAGGCATTTTTTCATTTACATTGTTTTATGCTATATCTGTATCTATCTATCTATACATATCTATCTAATCTGTCTGTCTGTCTGTCTATCTATCTATCTATCTATCTATCTATCTATCTATCTATCTATCTATCTATCCATCTAGTTCTAGGTTCTATTTATTTCTCTTAATGAGTTCATACCAATTTCCCTATGTTTCTGAATTTCTCATTTTGCTACATAATTTTTCATTATATTAATTATACCATATTTTTGCTTTAATTTTTGCTATTGCCCAGTTAATTGGAATTTACTATGTTTTTAGTTCTTGGTTCTGACAAAGGATGGTATAGTTTATACTCCTCCTTACTAGTACCAACTTGCACCCCCACCTCCACCCATTCAACCCACTCATATCAGTATTCCTTGTTATAGCCAAGAACTTGAAAAATAACATGCTCCTATCAACTCTTCAATGGCTTAAACAACCTAAGACATAATGGAAAATGTCGCAAGTATATAAATATGTCAATATATATAAATATATTATATATGTGTACATAAATAGATACATAAGTATATAAATATTTATATACATCTATAACTCTATACCTCTTTATCTCTATCACTAAATAAATCTATAAAACCTTTGCTTCTTTCTATCTTCTATCTTCCTTGGAGTATATACCATATATGATGGGATTGTGGGTCAAAAGGTATCAATAGTCACTTGTTTTTCTTGCATAACATATTGAAATCCAAGATATTTGAATCACTTCACAAGGTAACCAGCAATAAAGAGTTTTAAGATTATGGAATTTTGTAAGAGATCTAGTATCTGTTAGCTAAATGCTGATGGTTCTCTCTCTCCCCCTCCCTCCACCCTCTTCCTCTCTTCCCAATATAAATATGTAAAACATGTATTTTTATCTTATATGTTTCTTCTAAATACATTTTCATGGCATAAGCTCAGTTAAAGGTTTTTGCAAAGTACGAGACTAGCTTTTTGCTCATCTCTGAAAACTGCATATTAATTTAGACTAAAAATGTGACATTGTATATGTTTTATTGAATTTTTGTTTATTTTGTTAAATATTTTCCAATTACATTTGAATCTGCTTCCTGCTGCACTCTTGAATATTGTAGGCCATCTGCAGTCTTCTGGTCTCATGTTTGACACCTCTGATTTAGGCGATACAATAAACAGTATGACTCAGATGAGCCTTTTTTCTTAGTACAGTACTGATTGGCAGAAGACACCCCACTAATAGCATAGGCACCTAATTTTAACTTCCATAGAGGCAAAGAATTTATTAACCTTGTTTTTTTCCGTCAGGTATGTGAAATTTTCTATCTGAAGCATCTTGTTATTTACAGTATTTCTAACAGTTATATGCCAGTCATATATCAGAAGAAAATTAGGCTATTTTAAGTAAAGTTCTGAACTTAAAAAAATTTTTGAAATAGTTGTGATAAATTGAAGAAATATTACTTATATTTGTGTAGGAAAAACTTGCTGTAGGAAAACATTTGTTAATAGAAATAGCATTGAGGCATCTTTAGATGTTTTTGTGGTCCTTTGCTTTTTAGTAAAACATTAGCATTGTATGTGTTCTGATATATTTGCTGTTGCTTCTTTGCTGTTTGTTCTCAAAAAAGACCAAAAATGGTTCTGCTTTCCTATTTTTTAGATTTGTATTTAAGAGTTAAAAAGTACAGATGAACTTCAATGAATTTTGGAATAGTAGACACAGTGATGATACTGCTTTAAGTTATGTAATTTTTTTTGGTCTACCTTAAATTACTTGTGTAATTGTTTTTATATACTTTGATGGATCTGTGATCTCACTACTATATGTGCTCCCTCTACTGTTTAGATAATCTATCACATTTTATTCTAGAGTAGCTTTCCAGGATATAGGAAGAAATTGTACAGTGTCCTGAATTAATCAGGTTAGCCTTTGTGCATTTCTTTATCTTACTCATTTCGATGTTTTCCATTAAAAATTTTCAGATTAAAACTATTAAAGTTTTTAATATGAAGTTTTAGAGTTAGGATGGTATTTTAGGAAACAAAAACTCTCCAAAATACAGAAATTACATATCCTGTATCATTAAAACTATAACCACAATGTACAGAATTTTAATGTTTCCAGAAATTTATTTCAGATAGAGACCTAATATGAAACCATTTGTCCTTTGAGAACAATAATAAGTAACATTTCTGTAACATTTTAATTGATAAAGTACTTGTCTTAAAATAACTCTTTGAAAGAAGTAATATAAACAATATTTTCTTCATTTTACAGATGAATAGACCCAAATTCGGCCTAAATAAGTTGCCCATTTTCATGTGACTTGCAGGTGCTGAATCTATAATTATTAAACATTAGAGCTGAAAAAAAGTTGGAAAAACGAATAGATTTGGAGCTCACGGATATGGATTTAAATCCCAAAGAAGCTATTTTTGGGGGGCAGCTAGGTGGCTCAGTAGATAGAGAGTTAGGCCTGGAGACAGAAAGTCTCCAGGGTTCAAATCTAACCTCAGATAACTTCCTATCTGTGTGACCCTGGATAAGTCATTTAATCTCCATTGCCTACCCCTTACTGCTCTTCTGCCTTATAACCAATATATATTATAATTCTAAGATGGAAAGTGGGTTTAAAAAAAAAAAAGGCTATTTGTTACCCTTGTAATCTTGGGCAAATCAGTTTGCCTTTTAGATTCTTTCCTCATCACTTAAATGAGAAAGATCAAAGAAAGGATTGAACTGTTTCTTGGAGTTGATAGAATAAGGATGATGAATTGTAGAGAGAAAGCAGAATTATTCAACTACTGTTTTGCTTCTGGGTTCTTAATCATAGATAAATGACCTCTTTTTGTACTACTTTAGATAGAACATAAATGACATAGGAAGTTGGAATCCAAAATAAATAAGAGTATTTAGTTGTCCTTGATAAGTTTAAGTCATTTGGCCCAGATATACTACATCTTATAATATTTAAAATATAATACTTTTAAATATAATTGGCAAGGTGGCAGCTAGGTGACTTAGTGGATTGAGAGCCATGTCTTGAGACAGTTGGTCCTGGGTTCACATGTGACTTCAAATACTTCCTAGCTGTGTGACCCTGGGCAAGTCACTTAACCTCCATACATTTTCTAGCCTGTACCACTCTTCTGCCTTAGAACCAATAGATAATATCGATACTATTCTAAGAAGGAAGGAGAGGGTTTAAAAAATATAATCGGTAGATTGCTCTCATTGATTTATTAAAACTTTTGGAAAATGAAGATATGTCACAGGATGAGGGAAGTCAGGGAGGGAGAGAGAAGAGTAGATCCTGCCAACTATAGGATAGTCAACTTAAGCTTAATCTTGGAAAAACTGTAAAATGTATTATAAAAGGGATAGTTGACTGATATCTAGAAAAGGAAGCAGGGATCACAAAGACCAGATCATCTTCAACAGAAACATATCTTGCCTGGCTAATCTTAATTGCTTTTTGGGCAGGTTTTTAGACTGGTAGGGAAGGGGTGGATATTGAATGCATAATTTTCTTAGATTTTTAACAAAGCATTTGATAGAATTGCATAGGATGGGGAAGTATAGCCTAAACAAGCACAGCCATGGATTTAGAACTAGTAGGATGATCAGATCCTACCAGAAGAAGAAGGTCACCAGTGCAGTGCCTCAGGGATCAGTGCCTGGTTTATTAAAGCCAAATGAGGGTACACCGTAGATGAAACTGCACAAAGACAATAGTCATTCTCGATCACCAAGAGACTACCACTACTACTAAAATTTTATTAGTGATTTGTATGAAGGCATAGATTTTATTATTCAGAGTGGAGAGAGTGGCTAATATACTGGTTGAGATGTTCTAAAAATGGTCTAGAGCAGGGGTCCCTAAACTATGGGCCCGAAGGCCACATGTGGCCCTCTGAAGCCATGTATCTGGCCCCCACCGCACTTCTGGAAGGGGCACCTCTTTCATTGGTGGTCATTGAGAGGAACACTGTATGTGGTGGTGCAGCAAAGCCCTAAGTTGCTCATGTACAGTACTACTTCCAGTGACATAATCCTTTGCAAGGCACTTTACAGTGAGGTTCCGTGCAAAGGATTATGTGGCTGCACAATGGAAAATGTCAACATGGTGAGTGGCAATCTGGGGGAGGGGATTCAGCATTGTGTATACTGCTCCCTGGTTAGGGTTAGGGTTAGGTTTTTATAGTCTGGTCCTCCAACAGTCTGAGGGACAGTGAACTGTGGCCCCCTTTGTAAAAAGTTTGGGGGCCCCTGGTCTAGAGGATCTAAAATTGATCTTTTAGACTGAGTCTACTAAGGTGACATTGACTTGAGATAAAAGTAAATTCCTACTCTGGAGTTCAGAAATCTAGCCTTATAAAGCAATCGTTAAGGAAAATGTCAATTTACCTCCTGTAGTCCAGACAGTGCAGATATAAAGAAAGGGAAAAAGCAAACTCCTGCTCTCAGGCAGTCCACAGTCTACATGCAAAGTACAGTATATAAATAACATCCAAGACATGAAAAACTGGCAATAATCACGAGAGAAGAAACAATAAAGGAAGATCAGGAAAAGCATCTTACAGAAGTCAGTGAAACAAGAAGATGAAGAGAAGGAAGAAAGAGCCAGGAATGGGTGATAGTCAATGAAAATTCCTAGAGGTGGTGGAGTGTTTTTTTGTGAAGTGCAGCAAGGAGACCAGGGTTGCTGCTGGAATATAGAGAACATAGAGGGGAATAAAAGTTTTAAGAATCCTGGAAAGTAGGAGGGGACAGGTTATGAAAGACTTTAAAGACAAAACAGAAGATTCTAATTTTGATCCTGGGGGAGTAATAGGGAGCACTAGAATTTGTTGAATGTATTCGATCAATTCTATACCTTAAGATCAGTTTGACTGGGAAATGGACCCTGGATTAGAGAAGAGGATTGTACAGGATACAGGGTCTTGGGGGCATAAAAATACTAATAATAGCCAGCACACTTTATAGCATTTACAGTTTGCAAAACACTACATTAGTTATTTCATTTTTACAACCTTATGAATTTAGATTATAAAGTTAGATATAAAAGACAGATTAGAGACTGGCAATAGCTAGCTAATTCCATCACAGTGGAATTAGAGCAGTAGTAGCAAACACAAAAAAGGAACATCCCTACAGGCCATATATTTACTTAGAAAACCACAAATTAACCATCTATATTGTATTTTTATTTATTTTGTTAAACATTACACTATGACATTTTAGTCTGATTGGGTCTCATTGAGAATTTTGTAGATAATGAGTTAGATATACTTTTGGATAGAGCACTTGTTCTGGAGTCAGGAAGAACTGTGCAGATCCAGTCTCAGATATTTATTACCTGTTAGTAAGCTTGGACAACTCAGCCTCTTTTACCTCAATTTCCTTATCTGTAAGATGGAGATGATAATAGCATCTGCTTTCTAGGGTTGTTGGGATTAAATGAGATATAATTTACAAAGCACTTTGCAAACCTTACAGTGCCCTATAAATGCTACCTATATTAAAAGAGGTCTTGAAGGCTGCCTGGTCCAACCAACTATTTTAGTTTACAGGTGAGGAAACAAATCCAATGAAATGAAATGATTTGTCTAAGTTCTCAGAGGCAGTAAGTGAAAGAAGTGAGATTTGAACTTAGTGGTGCAATTGAGATCAGGTTCTTTAATTAGAAATTTTTTGCTCTTGCCACTACACTACTCTAAAAAGCCATACAGGAGTTTATATACAAAATATGGGAGTTTTATTCACCTACAATAGAAGTAGGAGTCAAAAGTGTGATATAAAGCTGATGTGATACTAGGCTACATTAAGAGATGCATTGTGTCCAGAATGAGGGAAATTACAATTCTGCAGTATTTTGTTGAGTGGTCCAGCCCGTTCCTGGAGTATTTTACTCATTTCTGGGTGCTACGTTTTGGAAAGAAAATGATAAACTGAATGTGTGTGTGTGTGTGTGTGTGTGTGTGTGTGTGTGTATATATATATATATATATATATATATATATATATATATATATAGAGAGAGAGAGAGAGAGAGAGAGAGAGAGAGAGAGATATGGAACAGGTTGGCTTATAGGTATGGGATATATTAGTGATTAGAGATGTGACTCCATGATCCCATGAATATCAAAAAGTAAATTTTTAAATATCAACTTTATATTACCACACAGAAGAAATTTTACATTAGTCCAAAGACAGGGAAATAAAATGATTTGGCTTTACCTATTTGGGGGTGTGTGTGGAATCAGGTGGTGTTTTTTGGGAGGGGGGAGGGGCAAAGCATTAATACATAGGACTATAAAGAGGTTCTTGGGGAGGGGGGGCAGCTAAGTTGGCTCTTGGATGGAGAGCCAAGCCTGAAGACAGGAGGTCCTTAAATCTGGCCTCTGATACCTACTAGCTATGTGACCCAGGAAAGTCACTTAATCTCAATTGCCTAACCCTTACCTCTCCTCTGCCTTGGAAATTGTATCAATTCTAAGACAGAAGGTAAGGATTAAAAAAATAAAATAAAATAAACAAATCCTTAATAGCAACATTTTCTTGAGGAGAAGGAAGAGTAGAGATGGGAATATTGTTGACTTGCCAGAGCTTGGTCTAGACAGAAGAGACTTTTAAAATGGTGGCAGGTTTTGTAATTTAAAAAATTAATTTACTTAAGTTAATTGTATTTATGAGGATGCATAGGACATAGTCTTGCATCTTTCTGGATATCTGGGCTGGTGGTAATGAAATGAATATAAAGCTAGGATTTGCTATTTAAAATTGTTTTATTCCTTTCCAAATTTTTTCCTTCTAAAAGGATCAGATTCTCCATCCAATCAGTTTGTGAGTGGTATTTTTTTTCAAAATCAAAATTTTCCTTTCATACTGACATTTAAGTATTGAAATGTATGTATGTAATTAGTATTTTAATAAGTACAGGTGAGGTATTTACACTTTGAATTAAGCTTAATTTTGATGATGTGGTACATAGCAAAACAACAAAGTAATTGTTGTTACTGATTCTCTAGTAGTATTAAAATGCCTTAATAAAACTAACTTCTGTACTTAAAATGTCTGTCTCTAATATGCCTATATATTATATATAGCAATGCATTTATAAATGGAATGGCATACACTTTTGTCTTTATAGCATAGTTAATTGGCATTCTCTTAAACAGGCTTCTGTGCTTTCATCTGTGCTCTTTTCCTTTTCATCACTTTAAAATGTACAATATTATCAACTTGAAATTTCTTTTTGGACTTTATTGACTAGTAAATACGGTTTTGTAATATAATTTTCATTTTAAGCACATGTATTATTGCTTTTCCAAGTTGTATGTGTGTATATGCATTATATATGTGTATATGATAAGCAATTTATATTGTTGCCTTTCTAAGTTTATTTAATTTTCAAGTCTCCTTTGGAGTCTTTCAGGTTGAACCCTATTTCTTAATTGGACCAATAAAATATGGGAAGAAATGTTGAGCCTTATTTTTGTCATTGACAGCTCTGCAGTGATTAACAGCTTCCCAGCTCCAGACAATTCACAGTCCTTACCTCCTATTATTTGTTCTAAAAACAGATTGGCTTGTTTCTCCTTGGGGTGAGATCCAAGGTCACCTCGCTCCCAATGGCAAATACTCTCCTGCCTTTACCTCTTCGGATTCCTGTTTTTGAGTGTCTGTGCTTTTTCTAAGGGTGCTCTCCCTCCTCTCGGATCAGCCTTGTTAGGCCAGGCCTGCGGACTAGCCTCCGGCTCCCCGAGGGCAGGCCTCGGCTCGTCAGTCCTCCCTCCCGCAGAGGGGCGCGCTGCTCTAAGTGGCGGCCGCGGCGTGGCCGCTCTCTCCGACCGGGGCTGGCTCCCATTGCCGCCGCCGCCGCCGCCGCCGCCGCCGCTGCCGCTGCCGCCGCGGGTTAAAGGGTTCTTCCTGTTTGGTTAGTCACTGAGTGAGTGAGTGAGTTAGGAAATCTGCGGCGAGAGCCGCGTCCAGCTGTTTGTAATCGCCAGCGCCAGCTCCACGCCCTCTGGCCCGGAGCCCGGGCTGGCTCCCCCCTCGCTAACAATCCTCGTCCTGATTGGTGTGGCCTGGCTCTCTGTTCTCCCTGCAGCCAATTGAGCCGGGCGAGGAGCTGCTAGTGTGGTACAATGGGGAAGACAACCCGGAGATAGCAGCTGCTATAGAGGAAGAGAGAGCCAATACCCGGAGCAAGCGGAGCTCGCCGAAAGCCAAGAAAGGTAGGGGCTGCCCGTCGCCGTCGCCGCCGCCGCCGCCTCCTCCACCTCCACCTCCACCCACTCCCGGGGCCTTCTCCTTCCCACCCCCCGACCCTTCTTGTGATCCTTATCCTGATCCTCCTCCCACTGCTGCCGGCCGGGCCCCGAGGAACGGCCAGAGACCGGAGGGCCGGCCCGCAATGGGGCGGGAGGGGGGCAGCCCGAGTTAGAAACTTTTCCCCGTCGCCGGCGAGGCCCCCGCGGCCCGGCCGCGCTCCCAAAGCTGGGTGACCTTTTGCGGACTCCTTGGTCCGCCCGCTCGCCCGCCGGGCTCAGCATTTCTGACTTAAAGGGACCGCGGCGCCTCTGCTGAATCATAGGCAGCCGAGCCAGCGCCGCCCGGACTCTTGCCTTCCGAAGTCGGGCTGGAATTCTGCACTCATTTGGTGACTTTTCGAACTTGTTACTCCGAAAATAGATGGTGGAAAAAGCAGCTGCTACTTGGTGAGAAGAGAATAGGCTGCGGGTTGATGGTGTTATCTATCACTCGAAAGAGATTTGGAACTTTGAAGGGAAAAGAATGCTTTTATAAAGTAATTTTGTTCGAAGTGTATTTTTAGAATTCGTCTTATCATCATAAATGAAATAAAATACATTAAAAAGTGACATGTTCAGTTTCGCAGATTTTAATAGTTCTAGAAGTACTACATTGGCAGACTCTGAAGGAGTTTCTTTTTGATCATAAGGTGAAAGGCAACAAGCCAGCTGATATGTGTCAAACAGAATTCCACTACTGGCAAAACGAAACTTATGGTTTACTTTTGTGTAAATAGTGTTAAAGTGATGAGTAATTAAACCTTTTTAAGGAGTTCCATAATTTACATTTAAAAAAAAATGAATTTGGTAGTTTATAGCAGTGTTTCTCTATTGTACCTATGGTTGAGTTATTTGTTTTCAGGGGAGTTAGAGAACAATATAAAATTAGTAACAAGCTCTGAGGTAGCCTGTGGATATCTCACCCAAACAGTAATACTCTTGGAAAATAAAAACTATCACTTAATATTACTGATGATGGAAATTTCCTTCATAGTTTTGCTTTTTAATTTTTACACAATAAAATTATGGCATGTGTCATTTTGAAATGTGAGTTTAAGGCTATGGTGTGACCCTTTCCTTTTTCCATTTTTTTACCACCTCCTTCCCCTTTCTTCTCTCTCCCTCCCTCTCTTCCTCCCGCTCCTTATTTCATTACTGCTTAGGACAATATTTCAGTTGGATATTTCATATTACCTGATGACCCACTTAACATATTGCTGAAGCTTTTATTTGGAGTACATTCACAAGGTTGTTTATACATTCGTGTGTGTATTTATATATGTACATATATATATAATTCAAACATAAATTTCATATGTGATATAAACTTGAGTATTTTGTGTAAAAATAATTTCACATTTGTTGGCCAATAAATAAATCAATGATTATAGACTTTAGTAATAACATCCCATGCATCAGATATCCCTAAATGTGAATTAATTATTTGAGGATATCATATTAAATGTACATTAAACATTTTCGACTACTCATCCATTTCAATTTTTTACTACATGGGTTTTGCCCAAGAAATACTATAAAGCATAGACCTATTTCTAGATACCATGTTTTTTTACCCAATAAAATGTGATGTATGCCATTCACTAAAATCAGGAATATGATCTCTTAGGCAGTAATTTTACTTATTTTTTTAAATTGGAAGAACTAGTGAATCAAGGGCTAAAATATTGCCCAAATTGTTGCTCTTTTTTAAGTACTGAAATTTGCTTGAATTAATGCTTAATTGTTTTAGAAGCTCATTATGAATTGTTCTACTTAAGTGGCCATTACTTCCATATCAATAGTGTTTCTAAGCAAGTAGCTGACTAGATGTCAGATTGATCATACAAGTTTTCTAGAAGCCTTTCCACTCATAATATTGCATCTCCTTTGTCTTTGATGTGTTTTTATTTACTCTTTAGGTACTTAATTTTGTTAACAAATTTAAATCAGAAACACTTGCCATGAAGAATGAGGCCTTATTGTTTGTATATTGTTTTTTGTTACTGCATTATTTAGGAATGTAATTGTACATAGGAAATCTTTAGTATAGTTTGGTCATCAATTTTGCATTTTTTTTCAGCTGTGGAGATTATAGGACAACTTTGGATTTAGTTAACACATTGCTGTATATCCCATTGTTTGATAATGATTATTATAGTAACTGCAGCAAGTTCGTCATACAATCAGTGAATACTACATCTTGGTTGAGGGACTTAGTTGAAATCTATTTCCATCAGTAAAATGGCTGACTTTTCAAAGTTTGACAGGTGGTGACTCCTAACCTCCTTTAAATTATTATGTGGAAACTAACTTTTAAATACCAAAGACTTAGATGAAGATTTTAAAAATTCATGTGATCAAATGAAATCCTACTTAAGATTTGTATATAAACTTTGACATTTAGGTGCCAGCTAAGTGAAGCAGCTTCAATTTCACTCCTGAATATTAAGTCAGCAGTCATCTAATAAGCACTTTCTATATGCCAGACACTGTGGTGGGCCCTGAGAATACAAATACAGAAGTGAAATAGTCCTTCCCCTCAGGAACCTATAGGCTGCTAGGGTGATACAACACATGGGGAAGGAAATTTTGGGCTAGACAGTTACAACCTTTCTGAGTGGATCCTATAGAGCAGTGAATGAATTGTCATGCTTTTTCCAGGAGCAGAGTTGTATTGATTTGATTATTGTTCCCAAAGAGAAAGACTGATGAGGGGGAGGGGAGTAGTATGCATATTATAGCAAGGCATCTGGCAGATTACCCTTGCTGTTTAGGCCCTAGTGTCCTGGTGGACAGTTGGATGGGAAGGACAAACATTAAAGCTGTATAGTGGACATTGACAATCTAACTTCATTATTTTAGATGAGGAGGAGAAAAGGCTGTGTAACTCCTAAGCAAACCTTTATGTCTCTGGGACTGCTTGACACAAGGCTATAGTGCTGACCTGGGAGTCATGAAGACCTGGTTTTGAGTCTTTGGCAAATGATAGACCTGCTGTGAAAAATTTTCACTGCTCCCTTAGGAAGTTGCAAATATTTGTACTACTTACCTCACAGGGTTATTGTAAGCTCAGATAAGATAATGTATAGAAAACATTTTGTAAACCTTAAAGTGATATATGTCACTTATTGTATCCATAACTGCATCAAATAGGATGCCTTTCAAAATTCATTGGCCTTTTTTGGTTAGAATAGAATGAATATTCTACAATTCATATTTCATTCTTTCAACAAGTGAATGTGAAGAACCTAGTTTTGCTCTAGTCTAAAGAGATACAATAAGTACATATCAAATATTTTTTGGAGTTATAACTTTGAAGGTAGCCTAAGTTTCATTGTCTTTTGGATAATGGTATTTAAAATATAATTAAGTGTAAAAAAATCCTTAAAATTAGACTGATTATGATAAGTTGGAGTGGTGGAAGTTTTATCCCCTCAACTCACAAATTGATTCCTTATTGTGACAATTTAGCATTTAGTTATTTAGATCATTAACTTTGGTTTGAACTATAGGAAGTCTAGTCTATTTAATAGTTTATGGTGATTTTCATCTTAGTCTGGTGTTGTCTAGGAACAAAACAACAATACACAGCACTAAAATATTTGTTATCTTGCCTATAGAACCTACTAGGCTTTGTGAACTTGGCAAGTCAAACCTCTGAATCTGTTTCTTCATCTGTGAAATAAGGGAGTTGTACTAGATGGTCTCTGAGATTCCTTCTACCTCTAGTTCTGTGAGGTAGTTCTGTGCTAAGCTATAGGGATACAGATATAAAAAAAAAAAGGTGGTTGATCCCTCTCAAAGAATACCAAAGTGTGACAGCACACCAAAGGTGCATGAAGGGGTACTCAGCAAGGGGGCATCTTGCTCTGTGGAGTTGACCAGGAAAAATAACAGGTGCAAAGTGGACTGAACTGAAAGAAGCCAGTTTCTGCTCTCTATAAAGGAAGACTTTAGGAGGAGTTTGATACTGTGCCCCTTGATCAGAAAGGAGAGGAGGCTGAGGGACAATGATGTCAATTAGGGCTTGAGTTTGTATCTTGATGGGTGTGTTTAGAAGGGATGAATTGAGCTTGGGAGGGGGTATCTTGTTCTGTGGAATTGAAACTTCGCAGGGTAGCAGGTGATCCTTACATGTCCTCTCTGTGACCTCATTCAGTTATAAAGGACTTAAAAAAAAGATTGCATACAGTGTACATTTCACTTAGTTCGATATGAGTTAGGTAGCAACTTTACTTAGCTAGAACTTGGCAAAGAAACAGGAAATAAGCAAAAAATAAGTCTTAACAACTAAAAATGGTGTTATAAAGTCCATATCCTAAAGTTCATGTACTTTACTCACAAGGGAACCTCACAGGTCTGCATTCTAAATCCATTAAGTCATTAACCATAATTTTAACAAGATTAGTAATTTGACTAACCCGTGTGACATTAGTGTAATATAAAGTGGTAGCTGACTGAAGATAGTAAGAATCCTACCCATCCCCCTATGCATACATTATAAAAGCACATATGCATATGCTCCCCTAAGTCTAGAAATTAAAAAGTATAGGCATCTGGCATATTATATGGGAAAATAGCTTGCCAACTTTGATGACTGGTAGCATAAAGGAGTTAGCTTAGTGGATAGAATGCTGGACCTACCTGGAGTCCGGAAGATGAGTTAAAATGTGGCCTCAGATACTTCCTAGCTATGTGACCCTGGGCAAGGCACTTAACCTCTGTTTGCCTTAATCTTTTAGAAGAGGAAATGGCAAACCATTTCAATATTTTTGACAAGAAAATCTCATGGATATTATGGTACACAAGGTCATCAAGAATTGGACAGAACCACCACAACCATGTGGAAGGGTACAAAGACTCTAGGCCTTATTCTGATCTAGAGGTGAATGAATACTGCTTGCTAGCTCTAGAACATGGGCAAATCCTTTCAACTCCTGAACTGGTCTTTAGTTGACAAATGAACCTGTAAAACTTGTAGTACTAACTCCAGAATTGTGAGAACACTGAATCAAATTTAATGGGCTTTAGGAGTTGTGAGTAGTCACTATCATCCTTCATTCTATAGGTGTCTGAAGGATGTCTTCTAATCAGTGATCTTCTTCAGAATGATGACCCAGGACTGTCCAGGAAAAACTAAATAATGCCCACTATTTAAGAAGGGAAGAGAGCATGTAATACATTATAGAAAAAATCCATTAAAATAGAAAAAAAAATACTTCATCCAATAAGGAGGAAATGTCAGGAAATCACCTGACTCTCCCCAAGGTATCAGAATGGGATGTTAACAGTAAAAAAATGTAGTAAACTGGGTTCCGTGTCCTTTAATTAGGGAAATAAGACTTAAATATGAAAAGATAATTAATAATACACAGAAGTAATTGGATAAATGTGACCTGAGCTTGGCATTCATCAACTTAAACAAGTGGGAGAGAATGATTACTTTTGGCTTTGGTTTGAAGAAAAGCTTAATGTAGAAGATGAATTTTTATTTGAATTTTTGAAGAATGTATAGGATTTTAATTAGTAGAGGGGAGAAGTATTCTAAATGTAGAAAACAGTTTAACAAATTATAACATATTCTCTCTTTTCATTTCTTTCCCCCTCCATTTACGAAGTATTTATATTCTGTTTATATTTACTTTGTTGATAGAATAGACATTTAATAAATATCTTAATTAAATCATTTTTAATAAACTCTAAAAAATTTTGCATGCTTAGTATTTTTCTGGATATTTCAGGAGAAAAGAGTTTAGATAACCTATTGTTTTGCCCTCTTGGAACTTAGAGTTTACCATTACTATATTGTATACTCATACTAGAATGGAAGAAATGACACTTGAGTACACCTAATACAAAATAGTACTGAAGTGCACTTAGAGATTTACAAAGTGCTGCATTTCTATGTAGAACAAGGTCTTTTCTGATAGAAAAGATCAAGAGATTCTTTTTGGAAGTGTCATTGAAATTGGGTTTAAAAGGATTGGGAAGAATGCAGCAAGAGCAGAGGTGCTGAGTATCTTAAGACAGAAGATAACTCTGCATTAAAATAGGGAGCCATTTTTAAACTTGAACCAAGATCTTTCTTGGTATTTGTAATTGTGCTTGGAGTGATATTGTTCAGGTTTTAGCCTATATATCAGATATTTTACCCTTAAATTAAGGCATTTTTGATTGAGGCCTACTGTACTATATATTAATTCTAAGGCAGAATAGCTGTAAGGGTTATGTATGGGGGGTGGGGGGGTTAGGTGAATTGCCCAGAGTCATATAGCTAGAAAGCATCTGAGGTCACATTTGAATTTAGGAATTCCAGTCTCTGGGCCTGGTTTTCAATACACTGAGCCACCCAGCTGCCCCGTAGAGAAATAGATTTAGATGAGCTTTTCATTGTGATAAACCATTAGCTTTTACTCTAGCTGTTTGATCTTTCAAATCTCTTTATAAGAACTCTTGTGTTTCACTTTTTTTTTTTTTAAGAAAAAGAAGTACTTACTTGAAAGAACCAGTACTTCAGTTCTAAAAAAGTAGTAACCAGAGCCACTGATCTGTCTAGCACCTCTTTGGAAGCTATCAGTTACTGTGTAGGTTGGAGCTTAATCCCACACAGAATGAAATCTATTTCCTGATATTTGTAATGTTTTAGTACCTAACACTGGGCAAAAGCCTACGAGAGACTATAAAAATGACATTTTTATTTGAACTGTTTTTTCCCCCTAAAAAGGCGTTTAAACATGGGGAAAGAGTGCTAGATTGAGAGATAGGAACTCAGCATTCAAACCTTTTTCATTAGCCAGTTATATCAGCACTTAACCTTTCAGAACCTTAGTTTCCTCACTTGTAAAATGAGGATATTGATATTTGCACAAATCTACCTCCTAGGATTTTTTGAGGGAAGTACTTTGAAAACCTTAAAGTAATATATTTATGCTATATCTTAATACACATTGGGCTGATTATTCCCTACAGAAAATGTTGAAAGAACTTAGTTGTATCAAATCCCTTTTTAATAATGAAATTTTAGCTTTATAATCTAGAGGGGAGACTTGTCATCTTTTACCCTAGAAAAGTTCCTTGTTGATTGATACTATGCTATGATCAAGAATTTGATTTTCTGCTCCTCACTAGTTGCTTGATGGTGGGCAAGTCAATTCATCCTTGATTATTTATCTCTAAAGTTTAGGAGTTGGATTAGATTATCTCCTAGGTCTTTTTGATTTTTAAATCTTTTGATCTTAATTGACATCACTTAAAGTAAGCCTGCTTTTCTTGTTTTACTGGATTAGAAATAATTTCATATGAGAATTTTGTCACCCATTGAAGATTTTAATTGCCTGTCATTTTAATTTCTTTCTCTTAATGACATGTCTTCTCATCTTTTTTCTTCTCCATCCCCTTTCCTACTATAACTACAATCATAGAGAAATTAATCCCATCTCCTAGCTCACCTTAACCTGCTTAGCAGAACAAAGAAGTCAGTTTCCCTCTGCTACAAACAGCTGTGATGAAGGTGGCAAGGGTGGTTCTATTTAAAGTTAAATAACACATTTAATAGATGGAGAGAACAGCTGACTCCTGTTGACCCTCCTTGACTATTTCAGGCTACATGGCCCATGCAGGACAGCAGATTGGACAAGTGCCAGGAGATGGGACTAGAAGGAGTTTTGGATCTCCTGTGTAATGCCCAGGCTAGCCACTCTGGCACCACAAGAAACTCCACACTTTTAGGCCATAGTCCCCTGGGAGCTTTCTTGGTATTGGCACTAGTAACCAAAGTGCTATATCATAATTATTGTAAATTTGAAATGAATGTAGAGAATATGTTCACATGTCCTTATGTCAAGATGCTAGGGTTATTACTGTCAAAGTCTGACTATAGCATTCATTGCCTGGCCTGAAATCCATTACAGGTTAGGTAGGAGTAGAATTTGTTCTGTTTAGCCATTCTTGGGGTTTGCTTCATGAACTTTGTTCTGTGCTTTGTCTGTGTGGTGTCTTGACTAAAAATTCAGCACATTGTCATGTCAGATTCCTCTTTCTGTTCTTGTAGGGGATCTGGTTTTTAGATTTCACTACAGTTTTAATTAAAATAACCCCCTTTTGCTCATTCTCAATAGTATGCATCAAGGACTCGATCTTGAATTCTATCTCCATTACTAACTTGTTCATTTTTATCTACAAGGACAAAAAAAGTTAATGTCCTTGCATCATAACTTACTGGTCTCTTCAAAGTGAAATCGCTATTTGTATTCTGCTTTACAGAAGTGCTGTTTGGATTTAATTTAAAATAAAATGATTTGCATGTATTTAAATTATATTTCAGTTATTGAACTTGTTTAATGAAAACCTAGATTATCATTTGATTGACCTGATTATTTTGTTACATAGATTTTAAGAATAGTGTGCTTAGAAATTAAGGTCTACACATAGATTTAACAAAGCTTTCCAAACTGACAGTAAAGTATGCCCAAGTATGGAGAGCAACTTTACTTCAGGACCTTTTATTCCAAAAAGGGGAAAATTAATTTTTAGGGGAAAAAACCAACAAAAACCAAACAGACACCACTGTTCATAATTATAGTAAAGTCAATGTGTTGTGGGTAATAAAACGTCTTAAATTTAACAAGAATTTTAAAATGTTTAACTTATGATAATTGTTTTTTTATTCATGTCTGATTTTTTGTGACCCCATGGAGATTTTTTTTTCTCCAGCTCATTTTCCAGATGAGGAAACTGAGACAAACAGGGTGCAATTATTTGCCCAGGGTCACAAAGCTAATTAGGAGTCCGAGGCTAGATTTGAACTCTGGAACATGAGTCTTGCTGACTCCAGACCTGGTACTCTCTCCACTTTCACCTTCCAGCTGCCCTTCATAATTACTTTTGTTCATTTAGGAATCTATCTCATTGGTAAGAATGCTTGAACTTGCCTTTACTAATATTGACCTTAGTGACTCTCCATCTTTTGGTCCTTTGGTTCTTTTCCATTCCTGGTCAGGTGCCAAATCTGTAAAGGATCCACTCAGGTTGTTTTACTGTTTTGATGGTACCACTATACCCCTTGAGCTATTCATCTCATCTCTCTTTTGTCATGCATGGTCATTCTGTTCATGTGCCTAAGGATCTTAGATTAATTTTTTTAATAATTAATTTTATTTTATTCCATTTAGCAAACATTTTCTCCCCCTTCCCTATTAAACAACAAAAAGAAAACCCTCATAAATTATGCATAGACATGTGAAACAAGTTTCCACATTGACCATGTCCAGAAATGTATGTGTATATTTTGCATTTTGAATCCATCAATCCATCACTTCTCCTTCAGTCAGTGGATAGTGTTCTTCATTTGAGTTAGTTTTAAAAAACTATTCTAACAGTAAGCAACGACCCTTGAAATGAACTGTTTTGACTAGCTTTTAAAAATTAACTTAATTCTTTTTTGATTCAAAAGATTCTTTTCTTTTTCTAATGTGACCTCACTTTTTTTTTTAAGCTCTCAATCAAAACTTACTCTCCTTTGGTGAGCCCTACCTGGCAGTTTGTATATAGGAGCCATATAAGGAACACACAGAATAAGTAAGGTTTTAAGATTTTAAGTTAATTTGAGAAAGATAGGTTGTTGAGGTGGAAAGATCCCTGAAATCAGAAAAAGTAGACTTTGTTTCATTCATTATCTCTGCCTGCCAACTGCCATTGCCTGAGAATCACATCCTAACTTTGGACTCTTTGGGCCATCTGTAAAATGAGTCACTAAGACTAGATGATCTTTAAAATTCTTTCCAACTCTGAAATTGTATAATTTTATGGATCAAAGCCACAAGAATTTTATTGTTGGAAATAAATGAAAGTCACAAAAGCATTATTTTTCCTGCATCTTTATTTAGATTCAAGTTTGAGTAGAGAGTTTTTACATTTATTTAAATATGTGTACTTCCTTGGGATTGTTTCTATAAACATTCACAGCATACTTGAGATTTGGTATTTCAAATTGAATACTTTGAAATTTTGGTCCAGAATAGTTTTTATTTTTCAAATTTTATGTAGTTTGAGCTTTTTAAATGTCAGGTTAGGAATTTCTGTTTAATATATATAAAGAACTAAGTTCTAAATTCATGAGAGAGTATATGTATGACACATAGCTGGTTTAAGCTTTTGAACTGGTGTAGTAATGAATTTTCTACTTTACTAAGTGTGAATCTAAAAAACTACTCAGACTGTACTTTAGAAGATTTCATTTTAGCTATTTCCTTATTGTAACAATGGAGATACTTGGTCTAACAAGAATCAGGAATGTATTGGGAACTTTTAAACTTACTCCATCCTAATTAGACATACTTTAGGAGAAGATAAAGTTGTAAACTCCTGATTGAACAATGAAGGTACTTAACTCATACCTTATAGTGAAGCTAGAACCTTAAGCTAGGTCTATTTTTAGATCTAATACAAAAAAGTGTTAAGTACCTGTAAAGGTTAAATTAATCACAAAAAGGTCAAGTAACTCACAAAAGGCAAGCTTAACAAAGACGTGTGAAGTACCTCAGAAGATATAATCTAACCAGAGAAGGTGAGAACTAAAGAGTGGTGAGAACTAAGAATGGGCACTCCTAGAAAAAAGTGTCTACTGTGATTGGTAGACAGAAAAATTTAGGGGAGGTGACATAAGAGAAAATTCTCTTTAAAAGAAGGCTAAAAGTCAGTTCAAGAGATTATTCTGAACTCAGTTCAGGAGATTGAGTTCAGTGGAGGACTGGAACCCAGCTTGGAGACAGTCTCTTGGTGAGTGATAAGACTGACTCCCTTACCCTTAGGCTCAGGGAGGCCACTTTAGCCAAGGCCTTTAACTACACTCTCTGTCTCTCTCTCTCTCCCTCTCCCTCTCCCTCCCTCCCAGCTGACTTGGGTATTTTATTATTTGGGAATCATCCCTGGCTACCAATTATTTAGATTTAGGTCAAAAATAAAAATAAAATTATCCTTACATAAGATTCTTTGCTTCTTCAAAGTGCCCCCAATAACATTTGTAAAACCTTCCTGCTTAACATAGTTATCTTTATATTAAATTATTTTCTTCATATTCCATATGTGCTTCAATTTCTGTGTGAAAGGTATGTTTTTTGGTATCCGTTCATAATTATTATAATTCTGAGTGAAAAAGCTGGAACAAAAATTTCCCATATATCATCAAATAACCTACTGGTTTCTTAGTCTAATTTTGTTCACTTTGACAGTATCCCAATACATCTTGTAGCAGTCAAATTTGGGGTTCTGAATCCAAATATAGGAACTCTATATTTGGATTCAGAACCCCAAATTTGAATTCTGCCTTTACTGTTTAGGCATTTCTTTCTGGGTTTCACTTTTTAAAAGAAGTAGGGCTTTAAAATTATGTACTCACTAAAGTCCTTTCCAATTCTATATCCTCTTATACTACTTAGAATATACTGTAATTTCTTTATTAGGAAGGCTAATTGTTGTTGTATAATCTTAGCCATTATTAATATATCTAGTAGAATAATTAACAGCCTAGATGAAATATCTCCATCTATCCCCCCCCCCCCCCATTATAGCAATCCCTCTAGTTGGAATTGCAGTAGTAATTGTCACTCTTACTAGATCAAGTTTTCTTCCTACACAAAACTTCATAATAATATAATCTTGGGGAAACTGATATCAGTCTTGAATCTCACTTGCATTTTGTATCAGTTTGCTTCCAAAGATAGTTTATAGGCCTTTCTTTTGGACCAGCCAGTCTCTTAATTTTATAGATTCATTTGTGCTCCAAGCTGAACAACAACTCAGGGAGAATTTCAGCCCTGTCTTCTTTAAGAGGAATAGAAACACCCAGAAAAAGGAAGTAATTAGCCTGAGGTCCACAGGTGGGAAGTAACAGAGGAAACTTGAGGCCTGGGCCTTCTGACTTCAGAACCAGGGCTGTTTTATACAGCTCACTGTTGATAAGATAATATAGTTTCTAATCAGACATTCTGTGGATTTTTTTGCAGTTTGAGTACAGTATACCTACCTTCATTTGGTGACTATAAAATTTAAATTTTTCTTTAAATTTTTAAGTTTTTTGCCTTTGCCTGATAATTCATGTGTTTGTGTTTATATGTCTTATTTTATACCATATCATAATGCCTCATGTAAGAAATGATGGCACTTTAAATCTTAATATTTGATCTGTTGCTCACATTAAGTTTTTTTGCTTTCCCTTACCAGTCAGTAAAGAAAATAGTTTCTTTTAAATCCAAATAATAAAGCTGTGACTAAATGAAGACCTGAGATTTGTGTGGGTATTTTTCAGAGTGCTAAATTATTGTTTCTTCGGTACTTTTGAATAGATATATACTTGGCTTCTGTTTTGAAGATGCAGTGTTGCTAATGTTTTGGTCCACATTTCATTCAAAGGTAAACTGATGAACATGGTTAAATTTCTGGTTTTTGCTTCTTTCAAAAGTATTGTTATAGTTTACTGGTGCTATTGGTTTTTTTAAAGCATTTCTTTCATTTAGTACTTTACTATTCAGAAGACTTCTGAAAAAAATCTGCCCTTAATTTTTGCGTAGAAATGTGTATGCTCCCCTGCAATGCAGGGTACAGAAATTGGAAATTGTGTGGTCCTGATTTCACTTAGTTTCTTCAACTAATGGTACATTCAGTTTTCTTATCTGCAGCAAATCTCTAGTTCCCTTGTGAATAGAAAGATAGATGTGAAATGGAAGAAAACAAAATCAAACTCTTTTGTGTTTGTTAAACACTGTGCATCTCAAGCACATTTTAATGTAAAATTTGTTGAACAACAAAAAGCACTTAAAATGAAATTTCAAAAATTATTTTTAGGATCTTTTCTGACTTAACAATGAAAACCTCAGTTAAACTAGATCTTTTTTGGACAGAAGAGGCATGGGCTAGTTGTGATTTTATTAAATTCATAAGATCATTGGATTTAGTGCTAGAAAGGACCTTAAAGATCAGTTACTACTTTTGTGTGACCTTGAATAAATAGCTTGAGAAATCTCAAGTCCACAGAAACAAGTGAATTCTAGCCTAAATGTATATGGATTTGCAAATGGCTTAGCTAGAATTTGAACATGTCCTTAGACTCCAAATCCAGGCTTTTTTTCTTCAAAGCTCATCTATATAAACTTCTTCATTGTCTGTTATTTTGGGTCAGTCAGGGCTATTCTTCCTATATAGATTTAGGAGCAAAAGAAGCAAAAGCAAAAATTTCCTCAACCAAAGAAATAACTTTGAATTTATTTAGTATAGTAGCATCTCTTTTTTTTTCTGGATAACTTCCCCCATCCCCCACTTCTTGTTAAGCTATTTTACTTGTTATAGAGAGAGGAAGAAATCAAGTTGGTAGGAACATGATGGGACCTGTCCTAACCTGTCTTGTGTTTCAGATCTTTGGAATTTCCTAATGAGGTATAAAATTTAATATCTGTTTTTATTTACTCGGCTTTTAGTATAGAAAAAAGGTTGTGTGTATGTTTAAGCGACATACATTTATAGCTTTTAATTGCTAAAATAGAGGATAAGTATTTTAGTAAGTTTAGTATCTTCCAGCTTAGCTGTTCAATAAAGACTTTTGTGTCTGATAAGTTTTTTTTTAAACAATTGCTTTTTAATGTATAGGCAAGACCAGCCTGCTTTTCAGTTGTCTCCCCTTCACTAAATAAATAACTGAATAAACAAATAAACAAACCCTAAGCAGTATATTCTCTCATTTTAATTTTCCCTTCTAAAATTCAGACTAAGGTAGCTTTATGTTTTTTGTTTTTGTTTTTGTTTTTTAATTCTAGCCTAAGTAGAAAGTAGACATGTTAAGCAGAACAAATCCTAAGTGATGCTGGGTAAGCCAGACTGGAAAAGCAGCATTGTAAAAGTGAAATAGATGAGAAAAACTTAAGAAAAACCCCATCTATTAGTAAATTCTTCACATTCTAAAAAATGTGATGTCATGGTTTCCTCTATCCATTCTTGTGGTTTACTGATTTCTTGAAGTATGTTTTTCAATAGATATTTTAGCAGCAGAATGCTAAATTTTTCCCAGAGAGTTTAAATTCACAAAACAAAATATGAGTAGTTCTAGGAGTGTACTAAATTTCATAATACAAAAAATGAGGCAAGCATCTTCTTCCAGATATTAATTTTTAAGTTAAAAAATGCCTTTTGTTGTATTACTTTCCAAAGCATTTTAATTATTATTATTATTTATATATATAATATAATAATTATAAAATAAAAATAGTTTAGTTAGATATATTAAGTTTTATTGATGATTTAGCAAAAACTGAATTTGTATCAACTATTTCTAAAAAAAATAATTTTAGTTGTAAAGGATTCACTTTGCAATGATCAAATCAAAGATATTACGTTGTTTAGACCGATACTGAGTGGTTCTACTAAACGTAGATGTACTGATAACTTTTTCATTTGTATTTATAACCCTAACAGAGTTGTCTTGTACTGAAGATTTCATGAGCCACTGCATGCCACAAAAAATGAAGGCAAACTGGTCTGTTCACTAATGCCTAGAACCCCTAAATTGAATGCTAGCTTTTGTATGCCTAATGTTTGACAGTGCCATTTGTTTAAACTTAGGCTATGCAGAAATCTAAATCCTTGGCCCTTTTTCCTAGTCCTTTTACATTTTAACTTTTTAGATCTTTATTTGGCTTTATTCTTTTGATTTAGGAACATTTGTTTGTGGCCCTGTGGTGATTATACTTTTAATTTTGTGTTTTTATAACATTTTCTTTGAAATACTTTACTAGCTGTGTCTGGCTTATAACTAAGACCCTACTGAAGTGTTTGAGGTTAGTACACCTGTCCTGATCTCCCTCTTTGTATTTTTTTTGCTTTATTTTTAAAGATTTAAATGGGACATTTTTATTTTCTATTAATCCTTGCCTGAGTTTAACTGCCAGTAGTATCATGCAGTTTGTCCCAGTAATACTTTGCAGTTGTGACCCTATTCACTTTACATTTTTCTATGTCTGCTTAGCAAAGTCTTTTGACATAAAACTGTCATTTGTGATTATGGTTTTGAGTTATTTGAGTTGTCCTATTATGTCTGGAATTCAGACTTTACCTTCATAAGTCTTTCAGATAGATAGTAATTACTTACAGTCATCCTTAAGTCTTTCTTGGAATTAAACTAGGGCTTTCTAAAACTTTAAAGTGTAACTTGGGTTGTCAGTTCTTTTTATTGCTAACTCCCAGGAAGTCAATATTTCTTCTTTGGTGGGGGGTTGGGAGGATGTTGTTGCAAAGCTTTGGTGTTACCATTTGAAATTTATAAATGTTAATCTTTAAAAATTCAAGGATTTGAAGACTTTTTTAAAGTTCAGCTTTCATAGTAAAAAAATTGTAAGTAAATGATCATTTAAAAATTATTACAATAGAATAAGGGACAGTTGATATTAAGCTAAGAATAGGTTATGCCTAACTATTATGGATTGAATTTGATAATTTCTGAGCTTCCATCTCTGTTATTTTGTAACTTCCTTGTCTTGGAGTTTTGATTAGAAAGAGAAGAATGTGTGCTAAGTCCCATAGGCCATGTCAAAGAGTACAGAACATTGAACTTTGTTTTTTAAAAGTAATAATTATGTTCCTTAACTCTAGAAGGAAGGAATAAGCATTTATGAAGCACCAACTTGTGTCACACACTGTAATTAAGTACTTTACACATATTATCTCATTTGATCCTAATAGCAACTCTGAGAGTTGGTGCTATTATGATCCCTATTGTACATTTGAGGAAACTGAGATAGACCAAGGTTAAGTGACTTGCTCAGGCTCACATTGGTAGTAAGTGTTTGAAATAGAATTTAAATTCAGGTGTTTCTGATTTTAGGCCTACTGACTCTAGATGGCGAACCTTTTAGAGGGGCAGATTATGTAAAAAAAATGTCCACAGGCACCCAGGGAGAGGGGGAGGGGAGCAGCCTGGCTTTCTACCACTCTGGCTTTCTAGTAATGAACTCTGACAAACTGTTCTGGGGTAGTGGCACATGTGCCATAGGTTCACCACCAGGGCTCTAGGCCCAGGCCTCTTTATCTACTGGACTGCCTCACTGCCAGTTTATTCTGCACTGAACTTGAGAATCTTCATTTTGTAGGTAGGCCAAAAAAATAAATAAATAAAGTGGGCATTCTACTTAGTCCTTCTACCCTCTTAAGCTTTGATAAGAGATGGACACTCAATAGCTCTTTACAAAGTGAGTACCTACTTTTATTTTTATGGGAATCTGTGATTTCATTACACTCATCATTACAGTCACCTATTTTTGTAAAGTAGGTATCATGTATTCTTTAATTTTCTCTATTGCTAGATGATACATTGAATAGAGTACTGGGCCTAGAGTTTGGAAGACTTGAGTTCAGATCCAACCTGAAATGCTTTATACTTGATAAGCAATTAATTGCACCATTCTATCAGTTCTACCTCTTCAACCTCTCTTGCCTCTCTTTACTCATATTACACCCTCCATACTTCAGACCCTTGTTGCCTCTTGATTGGATTATTATAATTATCTCTTAATTGGTCCCCTTTCCTCCAGTCTATTTCCCCCCCTCCCCCCAATCTGTCTCCTACACAGTTAACAAATTTGTGTTCTCCTTTCCTCCAGAAGCTTTATTGTATATCAATTAGTGTAGACAGGACTGGTCATTTTTTGGTAGCCTTTAGGATAAAATTACATACATACTATTATACTCTTAGTACATTTCTACAATGTTGTACATTTAGTACATTTCTAGAATAATTATAGACATAGAACAAATAAAGAAAAGTAAAACATCCCTTTTTAAATTAACACACAAAAATGCTGATCTTTAGATTTCAGGTGCAGAGGTGATTTCTGAAGACTGTCCTACAAAATCAGTTATAGATGACTCAGTATAATTCAAATGCTTCCATATTAAAACTTAAAAAAAATAAATTGACTAATTTTGAGTTTAAAAAAGCAAACTGACAAAAAATATACTCTTGAACATAGTCTAGCAAAACTATACCAAAAGGATGTTTGCTACTAGATAGTTTATACTACACTTTTATGTTTCTCTATTAAGAACAGTGAAATACATTTAAAATGTAATAAGGTAGTACCAATGTTTTCCTAGAGTTTGATGTGAGGTTTTTTTTGCCTGTTAATTTTGTCTTCATTTCCATAAATGTAGTGGGCACCAATCAAGGCTAGAATGCAGGATCAAAGAAGGAAGACTTGGACTCAACAGCTTCCTCTGTGCCCACCTTCATTCCTCCCTTCCCCCCATATGTACTTTATGATCTCCAGGCAAATACTCATCTTCTCTTGGGTCTCAATTTCTCTTCTGTAAAATGGGGAAAGTACCACCCCCAGAATAGCTTCCTAGGCTTAAGGTTGTGGGATAATGCTTTGTAAATAAGTGATATTGATCAATGAATATATTCTTTTGGCTTGCCCTTCTTCACTATGTCACTTCATAAATGTTTCTCATATTTTGAATTCTTTCCCTTTGGTAGCTTGAGGATTTTTATTTTTTTAAAAGAAAATTTTTTCCTCTGAAAATTATTTAATCAAAACAAGTATATGAATAACAAAATTTAAAGTGGGAGACATTCATTGTCTTTCACTGAGAGTAACCATTAATGGAGATAGAGTTGTAGATAGCAGGCAAATCATGTTTGCAGGTAACTGTTGGGAAGGAGAGCACACATTGGATGACAGGATTCAAAAAGATTTCGATAAACTATACATGGACTCAAATTATATGAGATAAAATTTCATACATATAAGTGTGGTATCTTGTAGTTAAGCTATAAAAGTTGGGTTCGCATTTACAAAATCAGGAAGGCATACCTAGGCAGGAGTTTTACTGAAAAAGTGAGATTCTAGAAGACTACCAGCCTAGGGTAAGTCATTGATCATGGTTCAATGGGTATATGATTGGGGATTTTGACTTTAAATGATCATTCTATTGCAAATATTAATAATATGGAAATAGGTTTTGAACAATGCTACATGTATGACCCAATGGAATTGCTCGTCAGCTCAGGGAAAGAGGAGGAAAGAAGGGTGGGAAAAATCATGAATCATGTAACCATGGGAAAATATTCTAAATAAATAAATCAAGAAAATAAATATTTCTGTGAATTGAGTTAGATAATTAACAAAGTGACAAAGTGGAAGGGATTAATTGTCATTAAAGCAGGTTGATAGGAGTCCAGGACAACTGGCCTTAAAGTCAAGGAGAGATGCAGAGACCTGGCTTCTGCCAATGAATTTTCTATTGACTCAGGCAATTTATTTCACAACTAGAGCTTTGGTTGTCTCACTGTTAAAAACAGAAGGTTTATTAATTAGATGAATTCCAAGATCCCTTCCAGCTGAGTACATTCTATGAATCTTGGTGGTAGTAAAGCCTACTCAATAAATGAGGTAAGGAATAGATATATTTCTAAAAATATCAGCACTTATAAACTAATTTAGTTATGATTTATTCTATTCATTGGTCTAATTTATTAAAATGATCAAATTTTTCTGACTTGTTGAGTGTTGATTTCCACTAACTTACTCATTTCAGCAGTACAAATACAGTATTGTTGAGAAAGGAGTCTTTGAAGTAAAAATCCTAGAAATGAATGCCAATCAAGTTTTAGGATTTTAAGTAACTGAACTAAATTGTTTCTCCAGCCCTGCCTGATTAAGAAATAGCTTCCTGCTTTTAACGATTTGGGAGAAGTCAGAACTTCTATGACTATATTTAGATTTATGAAACATATTGAATTTGCTGAACTCTTCAGACACTTTTCTGTAGTTTCTAGTTTAAAAAAATCTCATTTTCATTAATACTTTTTGTTCTGCTATCACCTTTCCTTCCTTCCTTGACTGTCTCCCTTCCTACTTTCCTTCCTATGATTTAATCAATGTGAAAAGAAACTTGTTCTATTAGTACTGAATAATAGGTATCCTACAACTTGTAGTACTGGAGAGTTGTCAAGGACACTAAGAAGTGAAGGGACTTGCTTAAAGTCACATAACCGGAGTCAGAGTTAGCTTTGAATTTAGGTTATTGTGACACCAAGGCCAGTCTTGATGCACTATGCCTAGTTACTTCTGAACCACCTTCATTTCTGAATAATCTCTTTATCCATCCAAAAATTTAAAACGTTAATCTCCTATCAGTGATGTCTGCCATTTATATGCCACATTCCATACTTGTTAAGTCCCTTACCTCTGCAAAGATGACAGAGTGCTTCCCTCGAATTAAACTTTGTATGTTGTCTTCCCCATTAGACTGTGATGTCTTTGAGAGCAGGGATTGTCTTATTTTTTATCACCTGGCACATACTAGGTGTTTAATGTTTGTGGACTGCCTAATCTTGGTTATTATAATTATATAACATGCATTTCAAATGTTTTGTTGGTATTTATTTTTTTCTGTTTACATTATACTTGTTGTGCATATTTTTTCTTGGTTCTACTATTTCACTTTGTAACACTCCATATGATTCTTCCTATATTTTCCTTAGTGCCTTGCCATTTCTTATGACCCAGTAATGCCCCATTACATTTGTGTCCCACTGCTAAGTTTCATGCTTCCCAATTAGTGAACACCTATTATGTTTCTAGTTATTTGCTACCTTAAAAAGTGTTAAGGATATCTTGTAGGAAAAAAAGGTGAAGGGCCCAGAAACGCTTGATCTCAAACTATATTTAAAAGCAGTATTCATCAGATTAGTTTGGTACTGGTTAAAACATAGAGATCAATTAGTGGGACAAATTAAGTATACAACATACTGAAGCAAATAGATCTAATAAATAGCCTAGTGTTTGATCAACTCAAAAGCTCCAGCTCCCTCTAATTAGAAGAATTCATACCCCCCCCCCAATAGAAAGGATCACAGCATATAAAAAGCACAATTCTGATTACATAAATTAAACGTTTTTATACAAACAAATCCAGTTAAGCTAAGAAAGATGTAGGGAAATGGATTGGTGGGGAGGTCTTTGCATCAAGGTTATCTGATAAAGACCTCATTTTCAAAATAAAAATATTCAAAAAAAAAAAAGGAATTTATACATACATTTGCCAGCTGATGTGTCACTGTACAGTGTTATGTTCATGGTCCTTAAATATTCCTTGATGGATGAATGAATGACAAACTTGCAGCTAGAATGAATAATTGATAATTCATAATTGTGCTCTTTAAGGGTATCCCCAATTGAGCTTTCTATACTTCCATGAGAATTTTACTTGCATGTAACCATAGTTTTCATTGCCCTTTTTTTTTTGAGCTTTTGCTTATGACCTATTTCCCAAAAGCCTGAATGTTGCTCTTCATTATCTTTATTTCTCCTAATTTCTTCTTGATAACTTCCATGCAAAAGATGCTTGATACATTTTTTTCTATTGAAATTGATTTAAAATATGGAGGCCCTTTTTTTCTTCAAATGCCTCTGGAGGGAAAAGTTCAAAAGACATTGTGATAGATTCTTATTATCAATAATTGCTTTTTGGGGGGAGTATGAATATCTCCAGATTGAGCTTAGTCTGGGTTTTCAAAAAATAGTTTTAGCAAAGTTATCGTGGTTTAATTTGGAACATAATCTGACAGTATCTTTTTTAAAATTGATTTTTAAATGTCTTTTTCCTTTACGTTGTTTACATTTCCCTTGTTATTTCTCCCTTCTCCTTTAAAGAAATTAGAGAAGAACATCAAGTAGAAGGAACCAATAATCTGATTTTATGCAGTGTTCTACACTCATGAATCTCTCACCTTCCCGGGCTCCTTTAGAAAAATGTCTTCTCATATTTAATCTTTTGGATCAACTTAGTTTTTATAATTTTATAGTTATCAATTTTGACTGTTTTGTAATTCTTTCCATTTACATCATCTTAGTCATATACACTGTATTTTTTTGTATGTGGTTCTGCTTGCATCATTTCATATAAGTTTATATTTCTGTATTTACCATTTCTTAAAGCACAGTAATATATTCCTTTATAATTAGCCATTCCCAAATGAGTGACACTGGACTTTCAGGGGAAATAATGGGGAAAAATGAAGAATATAGCATTCTTGACCTCAAGTTACAAAGCAGCAAGCATAAAGCTACTTTATCTGTATTAAAAAATAAACAAATAGATAAGTGAAAGAGTAAATAGGCAAAAATTAAAGTCAGTACTTCAAAATTAATGCTTGGCCCCTGAGAAATAAGAAAATGCAGCTCTTGTTTTTCTAATTGGTGAAATAGAGGGACCTATGGAAACATAATATAGTAGATGCTGTATATTGTGTCAGTTGGTTTGGCTGAAAAGAGTTTTTCAAATCTCTGCAACATAGGAATATTTGTCAGGTAAAGAAGGGAGAATGAAATATATTCAAAGCCAGGCTTAGAGACAGGAGGTCCTGGGTTCAAATCTAGCCCCAAATACTTCCTAGCTGTGTGACCCTGGGCAAGCCACTTAACCCCCATTGTCTAGCCCTTACTGCCCTTCTGTCTTGGAACTAATACACAGTATTGATTCTAAAATGGAAGGTAAGGGTTTTTTTTGGGGGGGGGAGGGGAAGAAATGTAATGTGAAAACAAAAGACATCAGTAAAATTTTTTTCTAAATGGTAACTAAATATACTTATAGGTGTACCAATTCTATTGGCTGTCACCCCCACCAAGTAATATAGTACATTGCCCTGGAGGCATTCACAACTGGCAACTTCACATTTTCCAGGGGTAGAAAAAATTATCAAGTTTTACTACAAATGCATCAATTTTTTTCTTAGTTTTAAAATTAAAATTTTAAAACTACTAAATTTAACACTATAATTTTCTTTTGAATTAAAAATAATTTCAATCCTAAAAAATACAGCGAAGCTTTTACATCATTTCTCAGGGGCCAAGCATTAATTTTGAAGTACTGACTTTAATTTTTGCCTATTTACTCTTTCACTTATCTATTTGTTTATTTTTTAATACAGATAAAGTAGCTTTATGCTTGCTGCTTTGTAACTTGAGGTCAAGAATGCTATATTCTTCATTTTTCCCCATTATTTCCCCTGAAAGTCCAGTATCTTTTGTTCTTTTAATAATAACAGTAATAGCTAGTATTTTTTATATCTGCTTATGATTTGCAAAATGTTTTACAACCATCTCATTTGATAATAGATGAATTTTGTTATTTTTTCTAGCTCTACAAAGTAAACCTGTAGTAGTTGGCATATTAAATTTATGAATGAAGGTAATATTGTCATTTTAAACTTATTTGTGCAGTCCCAAACATGAAATGTTACTATCTCTAATTATTTGAAATCTTATATTTCTGTAATTCATTTATAATAATCCTAAATGTGCCCAAGTAGCTTGACTCAAGATATTTTGTTTTTTAGAAGTAGTCATGAGATTTCTTTTTCTAGTTTATCTTATAGTTACAAACTTCAGTAGTTGATTTTTGAAGATTTATTTTGTCTTGCTACTTCATTAAAGCTATTGTCTCATTTACTATCTTTGATTCTTTTGAGGCTTTCTTATTAAACTGTCATGCCCTCCTCAAATAGGGATTATTTTGTTTCTTTTTCTGTCACTGTTTATGTCTTGAATTTATTTTTCTGTTCCCTTACTATCATTAGCATTTGTAAAACTATTAATAAGACCTCATTTTACTAGAACTCAACACATAGGATTTCACGTATATGTGATTGGCAATCAAAAAAATACAGACAAATGTGAAAAATAAAAATTTTAAATTAATGTGTTAAAACCATGCCATTTTCCCAGTTGCACAGCAGTTTGCCCCAATCACACACATTCTCAGAGAAACATGTGAATCATTATATTGTTAATGCACCAAACGTTAGCTCCAGCATCAGTCTTTGTCCAGAGTTCTCTCATAACAAGTTGTGTCCATGTGAGAAAAGTGCTTCTGTTTGGTTCATTAGCACTAGCTATTAATAATGATCCCAGAGAAAAAGAACAGTTATGGCAGTTGCTCTGATAAGCCTAAGAAAATAGTCATAAAATGCATGTGTTCATGTAAGAAGTATCCATTAAATAATGGGGTTCACTAGTATGCACATTCAATTTACACAATCAGAACATATTGGTTGCATAAAATGAGTTCCTACTGGATGTCATACTGGTACTTAAAAAACCCAACTCAAATCTTTCAGGATATCTTTTTGCAAAAAAAATGCTAGCTTTTTTTATCATTAAAAATTTTAATGCCTTTACTTTTTAAGGCTTTTAGCAGTATAAATGTTATGTTTTTTGAGGCTTTTACTGCAGCTTGTATCCATGATTATGTGGCTTCAGTTGTTTTTAATGTTAATTATAATTGTTTTCTTATATTGAACTCTTTTCATCTCTGACATTAATCTAATGTGGATACTTTTTCAAATTTAATATTTCTTTTGCTTAGTTTTAGTCAGTATTTTTGTTTTTATATTAATTAGTGATATATTGGTCTGTATTTTATTTTCTCTGCTTTATCCCTCTCTGGTTTATATGTTGGGGTCATATTTGATCCATCAAGGGAACACTTAAAGTAGTTTCTTTCTCATTTGATGTAATAATTTATGTAGCATAGGTATCACTTAATCATTCTTTCAACATTTAATACAGTTCACCTGTAAGAGTCAAGAGTCTCTTTCCCTCAAAATGCTGGCTCTACAGATAATATAAGCTCAGTCAATGGGGCAGTAAATGAATTTCATGAACTATGTCTTTTGCCATTGATTTGTTCAAGAAGATAGTTCATATTTGTTCAAATTGTCCCCATTTGTATTAATGTAGAAATAACTTCATAATGCTACATGCTACATTTTGGGGGTTTGATTTCAATCATTCAGTCATCATTTAGAATTGTATTGGCATGGTTGTTCTTTCATTTGATTCATTATCTTATTGAAATGAATATTTTGTACCTGCCAGTGCAGGTTATTATCTATATCTCCCTATCCTTTATTATTTCCATGTCCTTCTCTAAGTCCCCTCTAAAAGATAAGCTCACTTCAGTGGAGACCTTGTGGTTAATAACATTTCATGGATAGCAGTGCAGCATTTTGAGTTATTCGTCTGTAATCTTCCACTCTTTTTAAAAAATAATTTTAAATTATTTTTAAAACCCTTACCTTCTATCTTGGAATCAATATTATGGGTTAAGTGACTTGCCCAGGGTCACAAAGCTAGGAATTGTCTGAGATTAGATTTGAACCCAGGACCTCCTGTCTCTGCACCTGGTTCTTGATCCACTGAACCATCTAGCTGCCCCAATCCCCTATTCTTGATGTACTACTAGTAAGCTACGTCCTTTTGACATATTCCTGATGTCATTTTATTGTTTTTTTAAAGTCAGCTTGCTATTAACAGTGTCACACTCAACTTAAATGTACCTTGCATCTTTCCATTGCCTTTTTATTTAATAGCAATTTTAATTCTTATTATGTTTTTACATTCTATGACTTACAGCCATGTATATCAACAGGTCAGTCTTGGTATTGTAAAGATGAACTTTTGTGGCATTAAACAGCTTGGGATCTCTGATAGTATTTGTCAATTTCACCAGTGAAATCTAGATCACTAAGCTAAATAAATATATGATAAAATGATAACACTTATAAAATGAGATACTACTTTAAAAGTACTTTGCAAGCATCCTAGCTATCATTAGTTATATCCTCCTGAGTTCAGTTCATTTACTATCTGACATGTCAATCTAAGACAATATGTACTGACTCAATGGGTTGCACAGCCAAGATACATGTCATAACTGTGGCCAGCATTGTTGAAAGTTTTTGAGTTTGAGTATCTAGAGGGCAAATTCAAACTGTGAGCTACCCCTTGCATCTCCCCCAACTCCCCCCCCACCCCCCATTACCAAACAGAGCTGAGAAATGAAGGAAGTATTTGCTTTGGGCAGCTGGACCCAGGAATGGGGCATGCAGAAAAATGTCCTCAGGCACTGGGAAGAGGGGGGAACAAAGCAACTCCCCAAGTGCCTCCAAGTGCTGGCTGGTCACATGCCAATACTTTGTCAACGCTTTGCCAATGCTGACCTAGGCAATAAGTATTCTTCAAGAGTTCCAGTGTCTGTGTCGTGTGTGTGTGTGTGTGTCTGTGTGTCTGTGTGTGTCTGTGTGTGTCTGTGTGTGTCTCCTTGTCCCCCCCCCCCATTTTGTGTGGTTAAGCCAAAATCTCAAATCAGTGGCCTGCAAACTTTGTATGTGCATGCCCTGATGCCCTGATCTGTTAAAGGTCTCAATACCTACCTTCCATACATGCAACACCTTGGTAAAAGTTATATACAATATAAAAAGGAAAATTTAAAAGATTAGATATGAAATAATATTTGATCCATTGAAATTTATTGAGTAGGGGAATTACAAATCAGACCTATGTTTTTGATGGATTAGAGTAAAAAAAGACTTGAAAAAAGGAAATCAACTAAAAAGGCTGTTGAATTAGACATAGGAGATTCTGGGTTTAAATGTGGCCATAGATACTTCTTAGCTGTGTGGCTCTGGACAAGTCATTTAACCCTCATTGCCTAGCCTTTCCCACCCTTCTGCCTTGAAACTGATATATAGCATTGATTCTAAGAAAGTGAGGATTTTTTTTTAAAAGCCATTACAACAATCCAAGTGAGAGGTAATGAGGCATGAACTAGGTTGGTAGTTGTGTTGAGTAGAGAAAAAAAGCATAGATGCAAGAAACATTGAGGAAGGAGAAATGACAAACTTACTGATTAGAAATTTTAGGTAAGGAAAAAGTTTGGAAGCAAAGATTGCCTTGAGGTTGCCAATTAGATGACTAGAAGAGTAGTGATCTCTTCTATGATAAAAGAGAATGTTGTGGGAATGGGTGAGGGTGGGGAGGGTGTTTGAGAAGTAAGATATTAATGTACAAAGTGCAGACTGCAAATTATCTAAGCCTCATAATCTTGTGTAACAATGCTCAGAAACACAGCTAGATCTGTCCTTTCATTAAATAAAAGGGCCTAATACTTAGAAGAGATCATTTGAAGATAAAATATTTGAAAGTCATACTTAGAGAAATAATATGATAGTGATATTATGTAATGCCACTTCCTTATGTAAAGTATACATCTTGAGGACCATGCTGCTGGAGATAAATGAATAAAGCTTTAGGAATCCATTTCTCCTCTTCAAGTTTTCATGAATGAAATGCTACTTCTGTGAGAAGTGTTTCATTGAGGAAACAAAAAAAAACCCCGAAAGAGGTAGGTAGAGAGTATATTGAGATTGGTGGGTAGAAGAATATGACATCGAAAAGGAAGGAGGAAAAGACTACTGCAGCATTTCAGTTGTATAATATGAATAATACTTTTTCTGTTGAAGGGGAAGAGCTGGACACCATTTGTAGAAAAAAAATCACTTCTGTTCAAAGGTAGTATGTAGATAATAGAGTCACAAGTGCCAGTCTTCTCATGATCAGCAGAAGAATAGAACAGAGTTAATGATTGTTGACTCCTTGCAGTTCCTTGGTGGACACTGACAGAATTTTGTTAGCTTAGTGAACATTGGTTAGGTCTACTGATTTCTGTGGGTATGCATTTGCAAAATGACACAGCTTCCAAAAAGCATTGCTAAAATCTGATATCTAGTGGGAAGGGAAGGAGGACAGGAAGAATAGGGGATACCTTTTTGGAGAAAATCATCAAAGGTTAAAACAAGCAACGTTTTCATGAAAATATGATCTACCAATTATCTAGATAGAAAGGGAGAATTGGTTTTGAGGGGTTGGAGAAAGACTATAAACTTGGCACGATAATAGGCATTTATATAACACTTTATAGATTTATGATGTAATGATGAGGGTCTTCATTTGGATATCTGCAAAATTAAAGCATCTAATGAACATGACTTAACTTTATGATTGCTTAATTTAAGAGATGGAGGAATAGCAGCTGAGTGGTACAGTGGATAGAGTGCTGGGCTTGGAATTAGTGAGTCCCAAGTTCAGATGTGACTTATTTAACTGTGTGACCTTGCGCAAGTCACTTAACCTCTGTCTATCTCAGTATCCTTGTTTGTAAAATAGATATTATATTTGTTATACTTCCCTTACAGAATTGTTTTGAAGATCATTTAAGATAATTTTTGCTAAGCATTGGGGCAGCATTAAAGTGTTACATGAATGCCAGTTGATTTTTGTATATGTGCTGCCAAAGCAAGCACTGCCACTTGATTTTGATAATTTTATTATCACTTTTTAATCCCTTAGATTACCTGATTTGGGGATTGAAAACTGAGCCTTGAGTGAACCAGTGTCATTTGGGTGGGGAGAGAAAGTTAAGAAAGAGTCATAGAGGTAGGAAGGAAAGAAAGAAAGATGTATTTCTTAACTACTTCCTAGGTAGGATCCAAATATAAGCAAAAAGAAAGTCAGTCCCTTGCCCTCATGGAGCTTAAAGATAGAAGATGATGCACAACATAAAAAAGAAATGGAAAGAAGATTGAAGGAATAAAGGTATTTTGTGTGGGAACAATATTTTGAAGTCCATCCAGGTAAGAACAGGATTGAGAAGGGAACGAAAGTAGACTGGCCCCCACAACTATAAAATGAAACTCAGGAAGGGACTCATCAGTGAGGAAGAAGTGGGGTGGTTGAGTACTATGTAGAGGGATATTTCAGAGTAAGCAATCTTCAGGAGTGGTAAGATTTTTCAGGATAAAAAGGACCCTAGGCAATGAGGAAAGTTGATGAAATAATGACACTTATCAATAGAGACATGATTCTGAAGTCCAGTAAATCAGGAATAATAAAAAATGCTATTAACACATATTTTCCTATATTGTAGACATCAGTATTAATGGAATTTTTTTGGAGAGGGTGTCAAAGATTGGATCCTTTATCCTCAAAGTGAGGCGACTTGTGTGTATTAGGAGTTTGAAAAGTCTAACAATACAGAAAACAATTGGAACCTTGTTTATTAGAAATTGAGTGTTTTCAGAATCATGAACTTGCATAGCAGTAAAATACTTCTAAAAGGCATAGAAGGAAGAGCACAGGGCCAAACCTATCAGATTATTTAGTGATTAATGTATAGATCAATACATTTCCTGTTGAGTGGTGGAGATTGAAGCTACCATAATTTTATGGGTGAATAGGAGAGTCATGACAGTAATTAGAAGATACCTAAAAGATTACATGCAGTAGTTTGTTGATAGTATTCTTCAGTAGAGAATTGTTTAGCTCTGCCTTTGACTTTGTCTTTGGGGACAAAGTTTAGAATAACATGAGAAAGATGAAATCTTAATTTATATGTGTATTTTCTTATTAAATTCAGGTTTTGAGAAAATTCTAATAAGCTTGCTATAAAAATATTCATTGCAGTTAAGTATGATGTAAGGAAAAAGGAGGGAAAGGAAAGGAAGGAAGGTAACTGGGGGTCCTCCCTGTGTGGTAGGGAAATTGACGAGGGATCTTTGTAGGTGTGTTAGGAAGCAGATTAACTCAGGCTAAACTCCAGGGAAAGTTAGGTTAAGTTTATTTAGGGTTAGGAAGGAAAAGTTTAGGAAAGCCAGGGAAAGTTAGATCTCTGGCAGCTAGGCAGGGATAAAAGCTCTCCACCTAGGTTAGGGGAAAAAAGGTGATAAACCCCACACTTCTTTCCTCTTTTATTTTCCCTCTGACACCAGTGGGAGGTATCAGGGGAAGTTGCAGTAGAGGGTCCTGGAAGATGGAGTCTCCCAGGGCTTAGGTCCCCTTCAAAATGCACAAGTAGTAATAAATCTATCCCTGATTATATGTGTATTTTTATTATTTGGGGCTAAACTATCATACACTTGTGAAAAGAAAGGATTTCCCCTTTGATAGACAGGAAATGGTTTACTACTTCTCTGAAATTGTTTCTGATTTTGTCTTTAAAAGGAGTTGGTCATTGGAAAATGCTCTGTTTATAGAACTACCAAGTCCTGCTTGTTTAGTCATAGAAAGGCCGAGTTAGGATCCTTGTTGTGTAGCTGCTTCATAATATTTTTTGAAAATATTCTTGCTCTAGTTATATATTCTTATGATTTGTAAACCTTAATGTGCTATATGGAAATGAATTTACTTAATACTTGTCCTTTTTGCATTGGTGATTATGGTTATAACCTCTTAGCACTTGTTATTTTGATGAAGATAGTTGTTAATCAATGATTAATGTGAAGCAATAGTCAGTTTGTGTTCCGCCTGCAGGGATGCTGCCCAGGGAGACCCTGGGACCTATCCTGGGATTTCCCTGGGGCTCAATTTCCCCATATATACATGTTGGGGTTGTGCTGAACTGATCACTGACAGAAAGAGACAGACCCATAAGATGAAAATGCTTTTAAGTTCCCTAGCTCTCAGATTAAGGAGAAAATACTACAAGCAATAAGAAAAAATATTAAAATAGAGTAACACAAGACTTAGCATCTTCAACATTAAAGAACAAAAGGCTTGGAACACATTTTTTCAGAGAGCAAATGATCTGAATTTATAACCAAGAATAATACACCCAGCAAAACTGAGCATAATTACATAAAGGAGAAAAATAAACATTTAATGAACTAAAGAAGTTTCAACTGTTCCTGGGAGAGACATACTAGAAGTCAGTAGAATTGTAAATATGCGTGATCAACAAGGTCAGATTGTTTACTTCTTATATAGGAAAATATTATCTATAACCCTTATGAATGATAACATTACTAGGGTGGTTTGAAAGTGCAAATATAGATAGATGATTTAAGGTCAAGTTGAATATAATAGAATGGACTAAAAATAATAGGAAGAGGCAAAATGGAACAATTATTTCATTAAAGAGGTATGAGTGGAAGTCGCAGAAATGGAGGGAAGGCATATACTAGAATCTAATTTTTATCAGATTTGGTTTAAAGAGGGAATGACATACAGCTTGAAGGGTGCAAGTCTTAATATGTGGAGAAACAGGAGGGATTGGGGATAATATAAGGGAGAAACTCAATCCCCTTAAGGGACTAAGAGAGTATAGATTGAGAGAAAAGAGGGCGAAGGGTATTAGAAAAGGGAAGGATTCCTAGAAAGGACCATATATCAAGAATTAGGCTGGCAAAGTGAGGGGTTAAGGAAGGGTCTCTTGGGATAGGATATGAAAGGTATTTTTAGAAGGGTATTCATATCAAAAAAGTAAAAGAGCAGGATGGGAGGGATTAAGGGAAGGACTTTTAAAGGGGGAATAGAATAAGAACTAGAAGTAATTAGTAGTAAGGGGCTCTTTTGTCCCTTAGAAGGGTAGATTAATTATAACTTTTAGGGCAAGGGGAAAACATGAGAGGGGTTCTAAGAAGAGGTATGAATTGGAGAGGTAGTGTACAGAAGAAATTGGACATTTGAGGAGGAAGAGTTCACCTATACAACAAATGGATAGCAGAATGGATCAAAAACCAAAACCCAGCAGTATGCTGTTTACAAGAAACGCACTGAAAAATGGGACATGTAGAGTAAAAATAAAGGACTAGAGCAGTATCCTATGCTTCAGCTGATAACAAAAAAAGCAGGAGTAGCAATAATTTTCTTTCCATAGGGGGGGAATTTTTGAATAAACAAGAGATGGGGAGAATCTACATGTTGTATACGTGTTGAAAGGTTTTTGTACCAAAAAATATGTTGCCTGGATTAGAAGGAAGGCAGAAAATTGGGAGAGTTTTCATAGTCTCATGAATAGAGTTCTCATATCTAAAATATATGAAAAACTTGGACAAATTTATGAGCCATCCCCTAGATGATAAATGGGCAAAAGATATAAACAGACAGTTTTTTGATGAAGAAATCAAAGGTCATATATAGGAACAGTAATCTTAAATTACTATTGATTGGGGAAATGCAAACTAAAACAGAGATAATAGCTGCGGGGTTATCTCACACCTCAGATTGACCAAAATGACAAATGTTTGTGGTGGAGGTGGAAAAGTGGGGACACTAATCCACTATTGGTGGAACTGTAAAGGGAGCCAACCATTTTGGAGAGCAATTTGTAATTATTTCAGTGTGGGCTCTGATGCTTTTAGCCATGCAACTCCTTGCCCTGTACAGACTCCTTGTCTGTAGGTTTATTGCTACACTATTCTTTGAATAATGAGTCATTATCACTGTCGTAATTTTTATTCTAGGTAGGCCTTTTCATTTGCTAGTCACATTTATTATCATGGATTTGACTTGAACATTTGTCAAAGAACTAATTTGTTTTAATTTTTTTTCTTCCTTCTTGGTTTAAAGAGAATACTTACAAATGTTCTCTTCATAAACTGTTAGAAATTTTTTCTCCTGTAATCCAAACTCATTGTTGGTGTTCTTTTTAGATAAACTTTTCTTGTATTGTATTTGAAACCAAATGAGATAATAGATGTAAAAGCACTCTAAAAATCATATGTAACATTAAGCAAGTTGTATGGGGGTTCAGGTTTGCTCTGTGATCACCTAGATTCCCCAGTCTGTAAAATGAGTAGCCTAAATGGGAGTTTTCAGAGGTCTTACTTCTGAGTACAGGAATTGTGGTGTATAGTTATAAAAGAGGCACATGGTAGAATTGTATGAACACTTTAGCTGGAATTTTAAGTCCTGGATTTGAGCCCCAGCTCTTTCATGCCACTTACTGGCTATCAAATCTGAGGCAAATCAAGACATCTGTAAAATCAGAGAGTTGGACCAGATGATCTCTTATCTCCCTACCTTAACAGTGATAAAAAGGAATCCATTTTGATGTATAGGTATGATATAGACTTTAGGACAAATAGGATGAAGGATAATAAGAAACAAAATTGTTCTTAACCCAAACTATAAATTAAGGCAATATTACGTCAGAGTTTTTCCTGATGATAACCCTTGTTGCTATAGATTTATTGTTCTTTAGTCATATTCAGTCATTTCTGACTCTTTCTGACCCTTTTTTGGGGGAGGGGGATTCTTGGCCTTTGCCAAATGGTTTGCCTTTTTTTTCTCCAGCACACTTTACAGATGAGGTAACTTGGGCAAAGTTAAGTGATTTGGTCAGGGTCAGCTAATAAATATCTGAGACTGGATTTGACCTCAGTTCTTCCTAACTTCAGGCCCAGCATTATCCATTTTGCCATTTATGACTTTTTTCTTCAGATTTCTTTTTCACCCTTTTGTATGTTCCTCTTTTTTCTGAATCTACATAACTTTGTTCTGTTCTTCATTATATTCTTTGTTATTGTTTCCATTTCACTTTCCTTATGTTTCATTCCTGTATCTTTCTTGTTTAGACCATGTGGAGGATCCAGCTGGCAGTAGCCGCCTTATAGGACCCTACAGGAACCTGATGGTAAGTGCACATGTGTACTTATCAGGCTTCCACTGGGTTCTAAGTTTATGTAGAGGCACCTATAGCTTTAGAGTCAGAAAAGTGTCAGGTTTGTTTTTTACAAAATCAGCTTTAAAACAAAAAGTACAGAATAAATTCCAAGAATAACATTTACTTGTTGAAAAAAATAATAAAACCAGATACTATTTATTCCTCACTTTATATGGAAAACTTCTTACTATGGAAAATACAGTATGATATGGTAGAAAGTAAGATTGGTTTATGTCAGGAAACTGATTCCCATTATTCCCATTTGACTTTGTTCTTAATTGGTTGGGCAAACTGACCGAGTTACAGCTTTTCTGGGCAATAACTTGTACATCTGGAAAATGAGGGTTGTTGATTAGGAAGCCTCTCAGGTCTAATCCAGATTCAACATTCTTGGATAAACTCAAACATTCAATATTGGTACTGCAAAAGAAATGTTGATAAGTTTCTTTCTTTTGGCAAATGGTAAGAATGCCTATAGACTTCCATGAAGGACCTATTTTAATGCCTGAATGTGGTTTTCAGCTGATCCTGAATTATCAAAAGCTAAGACAGTGGTGAGCACATGCTCTCTTTCAAGTTTCTGGCGACCAACCTTGCTAAACACAGAAAAACTTCATCTTCAGTAGGCTAGACACTCGGAAATGAACTCTTTGGCCAGAACAACCCATGAAAAAAAGAAACATACAAAGTGGTTCTCAGTTCTGTCATCCCATTCTACTTCTGTAATGACTGGCAGAATTTCAAGAAAGAGGGTATGTATGTTAGAATTAAATCATTTGTAGGCTATCTATAAACATTAATTTAGTTCTAAATGTGCTATATTTGACCAGTGTTCAACAAGTGGACATGCTTACTGAGAGGTTAAAGAGTTCGGATTGAGAAAATTGTTACCACATTTAGCAATTAAGAGAGCATTTTACATAAAACAATAGAAAATCAGATTTTAGGGAGTTAAGAAAAGAGTGAAAGGAGAAAAAGTGAAGGCATCTATTGTAGTCAGCCACTGACTGGCATTTTATTCATTGCCTCATCTAGTATAAGTGGAAGAAATGATAAGTACCAAATACTATCACTCCGAAATGAAATTGATTTAATTTTGGAAAACACTACTGATAGGAGTCTCTCTTGAATTAGTTGTTTAAAGACACTCCACAAACTTCTTGGAGCAAAGATAAAAATGAATAGCTATAAGAAAAAAAAAATTTAAAGCGTGAAATTAAAAATAATTCTAACCTGATCGATTCAAACATGCAATACTGGTGCTAAAAAATGAGGTATGGATGGAAGAAAAGATACTGGCAGTAACTCCAATAATTTCATACAAAAGCTTGGTCTGTCAGTATCCATAAGGAGACGAAGAGATTAAAAACAACTTATTTGCCAAGTGGAGGGAGGTGGCAGCCAACAGAAATGCTGATTTAGAATCTAAACTTGTTTTTAAATACATGGGGGATGTATGGGGGATGAATGGGGGAAGATCGAATACCTCATTAAACCAAACCATGGAGGAAAAATCAGTCTGATGAAAGTTGAGTAAGAGAATCCAATGAAATAAATATAATAAGCACTTATTGAATGTTTTTTTTTTTTTGAAAACCAATGCAACCAAGAAACAAAACTGGGAAAGAAATTTTTATAACAAATGTCTCCGATAAAGGTCTCATTTCTCAAACATACAAAGAACTAAGTGATATTTATAAGAATCCAAGTCATTCCCCAATTGATAAGTGGTCAAAGGATATGAATAGGCAGTTTTCAGGTGAATAAATCAAAACTACCAATAATCAAGGAAAAAATGTTCTAAATTCCTCTTGATTAGATAAATTCAAATTAAAACAACTCTAAGGTACCACCTCACACCTATCAGATTGGCCAATGTGACAGTAAAGGAAAATGTTAAATGTTAGAGGAAGGAATGTGGCAAAATTGGGTCACAAATGCATTGCTGGTGGAGTTGAGTTGTTTTAACCATTCTGGAGAGCAATTTGGAATTATACCCAAAAGGCTATTAAAAAATGCATTCCTTTTGATCTAGTAATTCCACTACTAGGTCCATATCCCCCACCCCACCCCAAATTGTAAGAACCTGTTTGACAGAATATTTTTTATTTATATTTATATTTATATTTATAGCTGTGTTTTTTGTGGTGGCAAAGAATTGGAAACTAAAGGGATGTTCCTCAATTGGGGAATGGCTGAACAAATTGTGGTAGATGATGGTAATGGAATACTGTTAGTACAACAGGAATGATAAACAGGATGATTTCAGAAAAAGTTGGAAAGACTTTTGTGAACTGATACAGAGTGAAATAAGCAGAACCAGGAGAACATTATGCACAGTAACTGAAGTAGGAATGATCAAATGTGATAGGCTTTGCTACTAACAGCAATACATTGACCCAGAACAATTCTGAGGGACTTATGACCAAGAAGGCCCTCCACCTCCAGAAAAAGAACTGTTGGAGTATAAATGCAGATTATAACATATTGATTTATAAGTTGTTTATTTGGGTATATATGTATTTTGGAGTTTAGGTTTTATAAGATTATTCACTTAAAGAATGAATAATATGAAAATAATGGTTTGCATGATAATACACACAAAATCCTGATTCAGTTGCTTGTGAGGTCCAGGGGACGGGGGGAGGGAAGAAAAGAGGTAGACAGTATGGATCATATAACTTTGGAAAACTTATCTGGAAATTTGATATTAAAATTAAAAAATTTTTAAAAATAAATGTTTGTTGAAGAAGATGAGGAAAAAACTGGAAGGGTGGGCAGCTAAGTAGCTCAATGGGTAGAGAGCCAGGCTTGGAGACTGGAGGTCCTAGGTTCAAATCTAGCCACAAACACTTACTGACTATGTGATCCTGGGCAAGTCACTTAACCCCAGTTGCCTAGCCCTTACCACTCTTCTGCCTTGGAATCAATATTTAATATTGATTCTAAGACAGAAAGTAGGGGTTTTAAAAAACAAAACATAAGCTAGAAGGACAAAAGACAAAAAAAATAATAAACTACAAACATTCAAAATATTTTTATTATCTTTTGTTTTCAAATCATCTTTGTTTTCAAATATATTCTACTTATTCTTTCTTAGGGAGCCATCTTTTATAACAAAGAATAAAAAAAGAACCAAAATTAAAGAATTAATTAAAACTAAATAATACATCAACCTAGCCTGACTCTGTGTTTATAAAATCTTTTAATTTGTTTTGTTGTATTCCCAATTAGATTTTTTTAAAAGTAGCACTCGTTTTTTTAAAAAGTTGAGTTCCAAATTCTCTTCCTCTCTCACACCCCTCTTCTACCTTTGAGAAGTCAAGCATTAAGATATCAATTATGTATGTGAAGTCATGCAAAATGTATTTTCATATTAGCGGCACACACGTCCTTTAGAGTTGTCTTGAATCACTGTCTTGTTCAAAGTAAGTCAAGTTGATTATTGTTATAATGTTGCTCTTACTGTGTACAGTGTTCTGATATCTATTCACTTTACTCTGCATTAGTGTAATTAAATCTGCATTAATTTAATTAAAATCACAGGTTTTCCTGAAACCATCTTACTCATCATTTCTTCTAGCCCAATACATTACCATCACAGTCATGTACCACAATTTGTTCATCCATTTCCCAGCATCCCCTTGATTTCTGATTCTTTAATCCAGCAGTCTGTTACTGAAATACTTGTCCCACGTGCCTCACAGCAGAGGTAGCAAATACACTGCCCTCCCAGACTGCATTGCTTTAGTGCTTCTGATCATATTAAAACTTAATTGGCAAACATTTAACAAAATAAATTTTAAAAAATAACAGAGCAAAGAAAACATTACTATGTGGTTTTGAGTCAATATGTTTATCAGCACAGATCTTTATGTAAGGTCCTCCATTTCTAATTGAGTTTGTAATATCACTGCTACATGGCCACTAAGTACTTGCATTGTGTTCCCAGGAAAAGCTAACACCTCTAGTATAAAGGTCTGCCAGCCCCTTTTAAGGGCTGCTCATAACGTTTCACTTAGTTCTCACCTCTGGCTCTTAAGTTTTTTCCCACGTTCATGAAGGTGACTGGAGCAGGCATTGTGGAGCATTTAGAGCTTGGTCTGATGGGGAAGAGGCCATTGCACACTGTATTCCAGGCCATTGCCAATCATGATTTTTGTCTTGCCATTGAACTTGGATGACTGGGAAAGGAGTGAGTAAATGAATTTGTGTGCTTCTGCCTCACTTAAATCCATTTCACCAGTGAGTCAAGACATTACCCCGAGATGATATTGGTCCTCTTTAAAAATCAAAGAATGAAGAACAATTCTTTACTATTATGAAATGTACTGCTATAAATATTTTTGGAGAAATAGTTCTTTTTTTCCTTTGATTCTTTTGGATACAGACCTACTAGTGGTATTCCTGGTTCAAAGGGTATGTGCATTTTTATAGTGCTTTAGGCATAGTTCCAAATGATTCTCTGGAATGGTTGTACCAATTCACAACTCTACCAGCAGTGCATCAGTGTCTTTATTTTTTCTATATATTCTTCAGCATTTGTCATTTTCTTTTTGATTCATCTTTAGCTAATCTGATATATGTAAAATGGCACTTCAGATTTATTTTAATTTGCATTTCTCTAATTGGTAGTGATTTAGAGTATTTAGGGTCTTTTGAAAACTGCCTGTTCATATCCTTTGACCATTTCTCAAATAAGGAATGGCTCTTTTATCAATTTGATAATTTTTATATATTTGAGAAATGAGGACTTTATCAGAGAAACTTTTTATAAAACTTTTCCCCAAGTTTGCTATTTTGCTTTTGCTTTTAGCTAGTTTAGTTTTGTTTGTGAAAACCTTTTAATTTCATGTTATCAAAATTATCTATTCTACTTTTTGTCATCCACTCCATCTCTTGTTTGGTTATAAACTCTTCCTTTTTCCATAGATCTGACTACTATATTTATCCATTCTTCTCCTCTCAGTTTACTATATCACCCTTTAGGTCTAAATCATTTATCCATTTTGGCCTCAATTTTGGTATATAGTGTAGAGCCCTGGGCCTAACTTGAGATCTAAACTCAAATTACTCAATTCAACAAGATTGGTGATTTCACCAATATGAGTATTTCTATCAGCAATGCAGAGTGCAAACCATCCTCCAGGACTTATAATAGACCTTCCCAAAAAAATTTACCCACACTGGAGCTTTTCTTGATTTTTTTTTTATGTTAAGTAGATATTAATGAAACCAAGCTGTCTTCCTTTTTTCCATAGTCTTTTTGAACAAATATCTGTGATAACATCCTTTACTCTAATTCTCCTATAAAATTCCCTGCTCATAATGTATTGCAGCCTGCACATATCTCTCCATCCACTTCTTGATTTCCCACAGAGCAGACATGTAGTTTCTTTTCCTCTAAGAAACAGTAATGTTTCATGACTTGCCATCACATTAACAAGTGTAAAAACTGATAGATTATATTAATAAGACGGGCCAGAGGTCATTAAAAGAAATACAATCTCCCTTAGGCAACCCAGTTCATTATCCTTTTTCAATTCAAGAGGCTCATTACTGAAATTACCTTATCTATCCAAAATGCAGACTGATAGGCAAATTCCATAGATCATCCATCCAACTACATATAGCAGTTTTGGCAAACCTTTTCAAGATTACATGCCCAAACCGCAACTTTGGGCCACCTATGAGTTCCCGCATAACATAGACAGTGGAGGAAATACTTGCATTTAGCTGCTGGACAGAGGGGCAGAACTCCTGGAAAATGTCCTTGGACGCTATGGAGAGAAGGAATAGAGCAGCTTCCTCCTGCACGATGGGACACATGTGCCACACCTTCACCAATATAGACATATAGTCTGGTTGATAAATATTTTTCATCCACTTCAGTTTTTCCTATGTGGCAGTCACTGCAGTTGTTTCACATTCCCTTCTCTAGCTCATTTTACAGATGAGGAAACTGAGGCAAACAAAGCTAAGAGACTTGCTCACAGTCACACAGCTAGTATGTATCTGAGGCCACATTTGAAGTCAGGAAGATGAGCCTTCCTGATTCCAAGCCTGGCACTATGGTGCCACCTTGCTCAATATGGCTCTCATTCTAGTAGCAGAACAGTCTCTTGGAAGTGAAATGAGAAGGCTATCCTGTAACTACTGATATTGGCTTTGTTAGCAATATTCAGAGATTTCTCTGGACTTCTGAATTAGTATTTTGTTACATGTGTTTTTTTTAATAAATTTTTCTAGCCTGTCTTGGTTCTTTTGGTTATTCTAACAAAGGTTTGATAAATACATATAGGCTCTTTATACTTTCAATATGATATTTATGACATTACAAATATTTCTTTTAAAGTAATAACATTAAAAAATATTATATATATTCTAACATTTATAGAGTGTTTAGTATGTGCCAGGCACTGTGCTAAGCATTTTATAGTTTTTATCTTATCTGATTCTTGCACCAACCCTGGAAGGTAGGAGCCATTATAATCTCCATTTACATATAGGTAGATGAGGAAATGGCAGTAAAGAGAGGTTTAGTGCCTGCTACACAGCAAGCAGCTAGTAAGTGTTTGAGACAAAATTTGAACTGAGATCTACCTGATTCCAAGCCTGGTGCTCTATCCTCAACACCAGCTAACTACTAGGTAAGCCATGGGAGTGGGGGTGGGGGAGGAGATGGGATTTTATAGTATTTTTTTTTTCCATAATAAAGTAGGGGGGAAATTGTGTGTATGTGTCTGTGTATATTTGGATTTCTGTATTTGCTAGATTTGAAATTCTACTTTCAAACATTTAATGAGACATAAATGTGGCATGCATTTTCTACTTGAGATAGTTATGTTTTCAATGCAGAGTATTCCTTTCAGTGGTATTTTTAAAAGCATTTTTCTATGGTTACATGTTCCCCTCTTCCCTCCCGGAGCTGACAAATAATACCACTGAGTTATACATGTATTATCTTCAGTGGTATTTTTTAAGTGACACTTTTTCTCCTAGACAAAATCTAACAATTAATTTAATCTTATGTAAATAGGGGTTGTTTTTATTTCCATTTCTTGAAATAACTGGTATACTTTGACTTGGTTTAATATGAATTACAGTATTCAAAGTATACTTTTTTTGGTTACTACAGATTACATAGTACTGTTGTATACTTTTTGCTTAATATAAATCATACTACTGAATCTACAGACTGATACCCACAGGAAGTTCTGTGTACTTCTGAGCATTAATAGATATGAGTGGGCTCTCTGTGGTCTAGATCAGGTAATTTGTGCATTGAATCACTGTGGATCATTTTTCTTTATGCTATTTTAAAAGAATATTCATTCAATACACATTTCTTAAGTGCCTAATCTGTGCAAGGTCTGGTGTGGCCCAAGGGAAGATGCTAAGATTAAAACCAGTTAAGTCCATATTAATGGAGGAGATAGAGGACATTACCAATGTTCATGTATTAGGGAACATGGGAATGAGTTATAAGTTTTTTAGATTTTTGGCAAAGGAATAGGATTTTGATTCTCATAGAGCTGACAAGAAAACCTTTAGATTTAGATTTTATTAGTTGTTAAAATGAAACAGGTTATGTCAGGTATAGCATTTGCCAAAAATAAATACTTTGGCAAATTCTTTTGTTTTAGTGTATTTTGATTAGAGGTAGATCATGTCAAAATAATTTTATATTTGGTTTAGCTTTGCCCAAATTGCTCTCTTTTTTGTGAATGAATAATTCATAAGAATTCATGTAAGAAAAAATGTTTTGTGACTTTGAGAACCAACAGAGACTTAAACTGTAGAATGGAAACATCAGGGAAATGACTAAATGGATAGAGTTGAAATGAGTATCTTATCATTTAAGCAATTTTCAATATTACATCTCTCTTTTCTCCCTTTTTACTCCTAAACATACATATTCCTTAGGAGAGGCAAAGAGTTAAACTTTTGACTTGAAAGACATGGGCTATTACTGTTAATTTGGAAAGAGAAAAGGTACTTGAGAGGAGATCAAAGAATAAGTTGTTAATAAATAAGAAATTGCTTCAAGACATTCTCATACAGAGAAAAGAAGTATTTAATTTATAAACAAATATTCAAGGGGAACTGGAATAGATTGTAAAAAATATTAATTCTTATTTTAATTACTTAGGTAAACATTTCATTTTTTGTTATGTATTTAACATCAGTAAACATTTTAATATTTGGTACAAAGAAAAACAAAAAAGATTATATATGAAACTTTGAACTTGTTTAATTTAATTTGGAAAGTATATATAACATTTTACATATGTAGAGCATCTAGGTGGCTTAGTGGAAAGAGAGTTAGGCCTAGACACTGGAGGTCCTGGTTTCAATTCTGGCCTAAGGCACTTACTAGCAGTGTGACCCTGGGAAACATGCTTAACCCCAATTGCCTGTGTTGGAACCTATATTTAGTATTGGTTCTAAGACAAAAGATAAGAGTTTAAAATTTTTTCCCTCCACATAGTATAACAGTTAAATTAGTTTCTCTACTAAAAGTATTATATTTTTAGAGGTTTATTAAAGATTATTAGAAATCAAGGGTAAAGAAAATACAAAATAAGAAAGCACGTGCCTAGGGCACATAGCCCATTCACAGGCACTTATATCTGGCCTGCGTGTGCTTAGAAATGGAAGAAGGGAGACCAAGTAGGCGGTACAGTCAGTTTAAATACAAATTTTGTTCTCAGCCCAAGTGGGGATCTCAGGTGAGATTATAGGGCATTCTGGGAAGTGCCAAGGACTTCTGGGGATTGAAGTCAGGGGTTCAAATCTCCATTTTTACAACAGTACTTTAAAAAATAATATTTATTTCATTTCTCAGTGTGAAGATGGGATTAACTCTCCCCTGCCCATTTTTAGTTTTAATTACCAGAAACATATATACCCCACTTATCCTTAAGTGGGGGAGGTCTGTGACCCATGTGTGCAATTGTGGGTGACAAATCATAACCCACTGACTGCCCCCCTGAGCAGTCCTAAATAAAGCTTTAGTTGTAATTGGTCCATGTAAAATGGAAGGAAGTTACAGGAAGTGACAGAAAGGAATGGTCTTTTAAAATGCCAGGAACTTCCTGTGAGGAGGTCTTTTGCCTTGAACTTTACCCTAGAGGAGCTCTGGCTAAGGACTGCTTCTATTAGGACTACCCACATAGGTGAGTGAAAAAGACTGACTCCTTTCCCTGGCTTGTTCTGGAGATAACTAGCCTCTGGAGTGGCCCTTTGTCTTGGAGGAGGCCTCATGACTAAAACCCTTGTTTAGTTTACCTCTGGACCCCTTTGCTGGGGCCTCTTAAGCCCTGCCTGATTTTGACTGAGCTGGAGTAAATATCTACTATCTCTGATTTTCTTACTTTTATTCTTTCCCCTTTTGTGAATAAATTGCCATAAAAATAATTTGGAATTGAGTAATAATTTCTGGTGACCATACTCTTAAATAATTTAGTCCAACCCTTTAATTTTAACCCCTTACATTCTGAAAGAATGCAAAGAATTTCTCAATGAAATAATCCTCATCTATTTACATAATATCCCCGTTTTTCTTTGAAGCAGATTATTCATAATCATTTGAGAATCTTTTTAAATAATTTAATAATTAAATAGGGTTGAACTATTTTAAACTTTCCATGTTCTTTGTATCTCTGCAAAATTACCCAGAAGTGTATATTTTTCTAGGCTTTTTGTTTTACTAGTAAGCAAAGATCGTCTTTAATATGATAGACTAACTAATCCATAGATTACTTATTTATAGCTCTCTAGATGGCCAAACTATGTTTTGTAGCACTAGTTCCTAATGTGTTGTTCATGTTTTAGTAAGTGTTCTGTCAAATTATAGATGGTGATGTGTTACAGAGAGAGCTCTGGGCTTGGAGTCAGATCTGGGTTCAAATATAGCTGTTTCCATTACTAACTTAATTCACCCTCTCTAGCCTCATTTCATTCACCCACTCTAAGCCTCGTTTTCTTCCTTTTTACGTGGAAAAAAAGACCTCTTTATAAACCTTAAACTGCTTGAAGTAGTGCTTTAATAAGGAGAAAAAATAAGGTGGTTCCTTGAAGTCTGACTATGAAGCTATAGGATTCCTTTCAATGTAGTACATGTCCTGGAAATAAAGCACCATGTGACATTAAAAAAAAAAAGGAAACAAAGAAAACAGCCACAGAATAGTAAATCTTGCTCAGAAGACTTAGTTCCGGAACATTTTATCTTTTGTTTTTATTGTGACCATATCATATTTGTTTATGGAATATTTATATTAATGCTTTTGGTTTATTCTTTTAATTTACCAGAAATGTATTTTAATTTTATCTTCTAAATTATTTACTTTCTGTCCTAGAATGATATGGTATTACTCAAAAATGTAGTTAGTATTCTCTCAATTCTCTTTTCTCATTGTTAATGAAATATTGAATTGTACTGAATCCAGAGTGGAATCCCAGAGGATCCTTTGAATGTCTTGCAATTTTATAGTGTATTATTCATAATTACTCTGCATTTGATCTTGGAACTCATTGTACTCTTTTCTACACAAACTGAATCTTTACTTCTGTGGTTTCACTTTGACAGTTATAAGTAACTCTACCTTAGCCAAAAAGTTTATTCTATTTCCTATGTAATTAGATTGATATCCTGTGAAGTCAAAGCATTTGAAGGAAAAAAGGGGGGAAATTCTAGTCATTGAAGATGAAATTAAAGGAAGTATTAGGAGTTATTTTGCCAAATTATATGCCAGTTAAACCATGAAATGGATATTTACAAAAAAATAAACTGCCCAGAATAATAAAAGAGGAAATAGAAAACTTAAGTAACTCTGTATTAGAAAAAGAAATTGAACAAGCGATTATTGAGTTGCTAATAAATTTTAACAAACAATTTAAGGACTAGTGTAAACTATTTGAAAAATAGGTAAAGAAAGAGTCATACCAACATTCTTTTTCTGACATAAAAAGAGTGTGATATCTAAACCAGGGAGATAAAAAACAAAGAAGGAAAACTACAGACCAGTTCCCTTAATGAATACTGATGCAAAAAATTTAAATAAAACACAAACAAGATTACAGCTATATATCACAAAGAACATATAGTATGCCTTGGTGGAATTTATGCCAGGAAGGCAGGGCTGATTCAATATTAGGAAAACTACTAGCATAATTGGCCATATGCATAAGCAAAAATAACAGAAATCACATAATTATATCAATAGATTCAGGGAAAAGCCTTTGACAAATACAACACTCATTCCTATTTAAAAAACAAACAAACTAGAAAGCAGTGAATTCAGCGGAACCTTTCTTAAAATGATGAGTAGTATCCATCTAAAACCCAAGAGCAAGGGATTACTTGTAATGTAGATAAACTTGAATTAAAGTAAGGTCAAGAGTGAAGCAAGGTAGGGCAGCTGGGGTAGCTCAGTGGATTGAGAGCCAGGCCTAGAGACTGGAGGTCCTAGGTTCAAATCTGGCCTCAGACACTTCCCAGCTGTGTGACCCTGGGCAAATCACTTGACCCCCATTGCCTAGCCCTTACCATTCTTATGCCTTGAAAACAATACACAGTATTGATTCCAAGATGGAAGGTAGGGGGTAAAAAAAAAAAGAGTGAAGCAAGGATATCTGTCATCACCAATATTATTCAATGATGTATTAGAAATGCAGACAGAAAAAAATAAATTGAAGGAATAAGAATAGGCTATGAAGAAGCAAAACTATACTCTTTGTAAATGATATTATATACTTAGAGACCCTAGAGAATCAACTAAAAAACTAGTTGAAATAATTAATTTTGGTAAAGTTGCAGGATAAATAATAAATTCACATAAATCATCAGCATTTATATGACCTACCAACAAAATCCAATGGCAAGAATTAAAAAGAGATATCCTATTTAAAATAGCTATCAATAATATAAAATACTCGGAAGTCTTCTGCCAAGACAAATATAGGGATTATATGAACAGAATTATAAAACACTTCATGCAAATACAGATCTAAACAATTGGAGACATATTAATTACTCATGGGAAAGTTGAGGCAATATAATAAAAATGATTCTTATACCTAAGCGAATCTATTTTTCAGTCCTATATCAACTAAACTACTGAAGAATTGTTTTATAGAGCTGGGAAAAAAAAACCCATTAACAAAATTCATCTGGAAGAACAAAAGGTCATAGTTATCAAGAGAATCAGTGGGCAAAAAATGTGAAGGAGGGTAACCTAGCATTACCAGATTTCAAGCCGTATTATAAAGCAATACTCTTCAAAGCAAGCTGGTATTGACTGAGAAATAAAGTGGTGAATTAATGGAATACATTTAGTTACACAATGCATAGTAGTAAATGACCACAGTCATTTGATAATCCAAAGATCCAGGCTTTTGGGGTCAGAACTCATCATTTCATAAAAATTACTGGGGAAATGAAAAATCATTTTGGTAGAAACTAGGCATAGACCAACATCTCACACGGTATACTCAGTCAAAATAGAAAAATGATTTAAACATAAAAGGTGGTATTATAAATAATTTAGGGGAGCATAGAAAAATTTACTTGTCAGATCTATGGATAAAGGAAGAGCTTATGACCAAGAGGTAGAGAGATGATTATTGAAATAAGATAATTTTGATAATGTGAAATTTAAAGGGGGTTGCATAAACAAAACCAATGCAACCAAAGTTAAAAGGAAACCAGGGAAAATGTTTTTGAAGTAAGTTTCCCTGATAAAGGCATCATTTCTCAAATATATAGGAAAGTGAACCATATTTATGGGGGGGGGCTATTTCTTAGTTTATATATGGTCAAAGTATATAAAAAAAGGCAATTTTCAGAAGAAGAAATTAAAAATTATCTTTTGATAGTCATTAAAATGCTCTAAATTACTACTGATTTGAGAAATACAAGTTAAAGCACCTGAGATAACACCTCACACCTATTGGATTGGGCAACATGACACTAAATGAAAATGACAAATGCCATAAGTTATGTAGAAAAATTTGGACATTGATGCACTATTTGGTTGTAAAACTACTCCAAATATTCTGGAGAATAATATGGAAGAGTTATACCCTTTGAACAAGAAATATAAGTTTGTATCCCAAAGAGACTGAAGAAAAAGGAAAAAGATGACAAAAATATCTATAGCATTTCTTCTTGTGATAATAAAAAAGAGGACACCCATCAGTTAGGAATTGGCTGAACAAATTGTGGTCTGTGATGATACGGCATTGTGTTATAAGAAATGATAGGAAGGATGATTTTAGAAAAAAAAAACATGAGAAGTATTATATGAATTGATGCAAAGTGAAGTGAGCAGAGTGTTGTATGAGAGCAGTACTGTAAAAATGGTCAACTGTGAAAGACCTAGCCACTCCAATCAAGAAAATTCCAAAGGATCCATGATGAAAAATACTGTACCTCCAGGGAAGAGAACTGATGAATTCTCAATGCAGATTCTAAAAACTTTATTTTTACTATTTTACTTTGTATTATGTTTTACATGATGTCACATATATAGTTGAAATCAAAAGTGTTTGCCGTCTCAAGGGGTCGGGACAGGTGGGAGGAAGAGAGTTTGGAACTATATTAGAAGATGATTGTTAGTTTTTTTTACATGTAATTGGGAAATATTTAATGAAATAAATAATTTTTAATAACCTGAAATTTGTCAATTTTCACTGTTCAACTGCTCTTTGTGAATTACCAGTATTATATGGTTCTGAATTAGGTGGTGCTATTACCTTCTTTTCTTTTCAGTGTTTTGAAATCAGCACCATCACTTTTATGGCAGATTTTATGTTTTTCAAGATGAGCATAAAAAGAACAAAGGGAATTAATGCTTATAGTGTCCCTTGTTAAAGCAAGTACAGAAAGTTTCCTTTAGTATTTATTTTATAGAATATTGCCTTTGACTTCTTCTACTCAGCTTTTTATGTTGGTAATTCGTCCATTATTTTCTTTAAAAAGCTGAAGTAGTTATGCAGAAATAAGCCATTTCCTAGGATTGGATTAATAATTGTCACCTTCTTTTTCTTTGTTTTATGCCACTGATTAAAGTCAAGAATAGCAGTGGAACATGAATGTCTTTATTTTTCAGGGAAGAAAAAATCCCAGGAGGGTAAAAATAAGGCAAACAAGACCGGAGACAAAGCAAAGCTAAAGAAAGGTGACACTGTCTCAGCTTCTGCAAACATGAGGGATTCTGAAGAAGGTAAGTCTTTTGAAACTGGACTTTAAAATATATTAAAAAAAAATTTTTTTTAACCCTTACCTTCCACCTTAGAATCCATACTGTGTATTGGTTCCATTGCAGAAGAGTGCTAAGGGCTGGGCAATGGGAGTTAAGTGACTTGCCTAGGGTCACACAGCTGGGAAGTGTCTGAGGCCAAATTTCAACCCAGGACCTCCTGTCTCTAGGCCTGGCTCTCAATCCATTTGAGCTATCTAGCTGCTCCAAAAATACTATTTTAAAAAATTAATTAAAAGAAAGATGCTTGGCCATATCTTGTTTAATTTTTAAAATTTATTCTTGTTTAATTTTTAATACTTGTTCTATTGGTCTTCTGCTTTCCTGAGTACCTCTCAAAGGACAATAGTGGGGAAATCTAGCTTTAGATGTTTATGGGATAGCTTTAATTACTTTTAATGATTTAATTTTAATCATGCCTAGATAAGAAGTATGAAAAGTAAAGAGAATATATAGAGAGAATCTTAGAATCCAGAAGACCCAAGTTGAAGGCCTGCCTCTGACACATAGATCAGATCACATAACTTCCAGCCAATAGCTAAGACTGTTAGTTACAGAAATTGCAACTCTTTAGAGCAGGTCAACAGCCCTTAGTTCTTCCTAAATGTATTTGTCTTGCCCATGTGAAAATCACATTATTGTTGTATAACTGAACTATTGATAGAAACCCCATACTTGAAGAGATTATTTTTGTTTTCTTTTGTCTCTTTTTTTTTAGCAACATCTTGTGTGAAAGTTTGGTTTCGAGAGGTCACAAATGAACCTCTTTTTGAGATTAACACCATTGGTATCCATGGAAATGGAATTAATGAAATTCTCCTTGAGGGAGAATAAAATCTGCTTTTTATATAAATGAGAAAACTGCTAGAAACATACAATAACTCCATAACTGAAGCCTTTCTCCACTCCTATTCTCTGATGTCCCTAACCACTTTTTCCCTTTTTCTCCTTGAGCCCCACTCTGGTTGTATGTTCTGAACTTGTAGAACTAATTTTCATTTTTTAAGGCCCTTTTCATTCAATTTATAATATAGATTTATTAAAACAGAAGGGAAAAGCAGGATTGACATACCTAGAAAAAAGGGGAGATGGACATAAATGGAGATAGGAATAATTATAGGAGTTAGACATGTGTTTTCATTTGTATAGGGAATACTTGGTAAAGAAACTTATATCAGTGCAGATCTATCCCTCCTCTGAAGTTTGCAATCTTTTAGATTTGCCTAGAGCCCTGAGACATTATGAGTAACTTGGCCAAAGTCATAGAGCCACTGTGGACCAGAGGCAGGAGTTGAATCCTGGTCTGAAGGGCTTTAAGCTATGTCTTCATTCACTGTACCTGGTTGCCACATAAATGAACAATACTACTGACTATTTGGATACTCCCTACATGACACAGATGGTACCCCCTAGTTGCTTTTGTCAAACTTTTTTTTATTTTCTGTAACATAAATTCATTTTCAGTCAAACTTTTGGCTGATGATATGTGCAGATACCTCAGTAATAATACTGTATATTTATATATTATTTATGTTAAAATAATAACTTTGAGAAGACACGGTCCCAGTATTGAAGAAACTGGTTTATAGAGCACCTTCTTCAAATTTGCATAGTAAAAGCTGAGGAAGAATAAAGGGTCTAAGCATGAGAGATAAAGAAATTGTTGGTAAGTTAGACTTACCAGTGTATTTGGAAAGATGTCTGATATTAATTCAAAGCTAGTTATTTCTCATGACTTTTTGTCCTATGGAGTGACACAAGAGACCAAAAATCCAGATGGGAGAAGAAAATAAATCTTGTCCTATGTAGGGGAAAATTATGAACTTATAGTTTTTTAAAGTTTAGTTGAATAATTGGGAAATCCTTGCTAATGAAATCAGGTTCAGAGAGGCAGTGACAAAAATGTAAATTAAACATAATTTTGGAGTCACTTGAATTAAAACTAGAGGCTGAAAAAATGTTTTCTTATCTTCTTAGACTAAAAGTACAGTTTTTTAGAATATATAAAGGTATAGTAGTAGGTTTCATAATTTCTAGGGAAATATGGGCTAATGGATTAAAAGACCCAGTTCTTGCTAACTAGTCTCATCTTTGGTTTTTACTGAGCGCTCTCTCTCTCTCTCTCTCTCTCTCTCTCTCTCTCTCTCTCTCTCTCTCTCATCATATAATAGATATATATTGATAGATAGAGAAATCACTGGCTTTAGTATTCATTTTGTGACAAATTTTTCCATTTCAAAAGATCAGTAATTTTATCTTTTCATAAATTTCTGGACCTTAAAAATGTCATTGCTTATCATGGTTTGTTTTCTGCTGTGGAGCCTCTCTGATTGAGCTAGACTTGTTCTTGGATTACAGAAAGTCTCTCTTGCCAGACTTGTAAGCTTTTCTAGTTTTTAAAAGGAACTTCCATAAGACCCAACATCATCACCATGGCATGCCTGGGTTAATACTAAATATCCTATATAGGATGTTGGCCAGAATATACTGTCTTCTCTTTATAGATTTGAAAACTGAGGTAAGTTGTAGGTAACACAAATAAATGGCAACTGGAACTTGAAACTAATCTTCTGATTTTAAAGTTCAATATTCTTTTAAATGCAGTGTTGCCTTCCCCAAAATCCTAATTTCTAACTAGCTATTGTATTTTCTCTGCATACTATATGCCATGTGATTTTAGATTATGAGGGAGTCCTTTATCTTTTCTTGGAAAACAAAACTATCCAAGTATTATTAAATTAAGAGAATTGTATCTATATGGGACTATCCTTGTATGTCTGTGTATTTGTGTTATCTAATTATATATCCCTTTAGATGATTTAGCATATTTCTACTTTCTGGTATTTCTTCCATTTTAATAAACAAAATGACATTTCTACACAATGTTGAGTAAGAAAAAGGCTAGTTTTTCCTACTTGTTCAGTAAAAATATAAATGCTATGAAAAGCAAAGGGCCAAAATAGATGATAGGAACCACATCTGTTCAGAATTTTATAGACTCTTGTTTGTTTATAGTAGTGAATACCATGCTATGGTTTTGAATACTCAGATGCAGTGATTTAATAGATCTTTTGGCTTATCCTTATTTGTGTTCCTTTTATTGGTATAGCTTCCAAAATATCTAATACCTGAATTTTGGTTCTGCCAACATATTACCTGTGAGATTTTAGGTAATTGGACCTTAGTTTCCTTCTCTGTAACATGAGATCAGTAGTACCTTCCAGTACTAAATTATATTTCATATCTTCTCAATGGGCCCTAGTTTTATTTTTCATAGATATAAGTGTGATAGGTGGGCTGTCCCTCGGTTATTCTCATTTATAATACATTTACAATTACATTTACCTACTTGGTTATTTGAATACATTTTTAGTATTATACTTTCTTACAAAGAAGTACTTGTTGGTAAGATGATGTAACCCAGTGGTGTCAAATTCAAGTGGAAATGGAGGAAAGAGGTGTTACCTGTACATAAGGATCTCTGCAGACTATAAATTGATTTAGGTTTAAAATGTAATATTATCTGTATTTTATTATATTTTTTTGCTAATTTCATCTTCTAATAACTTTAAATTATGTAAATACAAAGGACAAAAAAAATTTCATAACAGCATCAAGCTGCCAGTATTTAGTGTCCATGTAGCTTCTTTATTGCAAGGTACAGACATTCTCACTAATTCTTTTCCTACTTGAATAGAAAAAAGTCCTGGTCATAAAAGTGTTGCTCAGAAAACATTGGACAAAAGGTTTTACACAGGCCACACAAACCATACTAACTCTTCTCAAAAGAAAATGAACTATGGCAAGGTGGGAGGGGGATCCCACTTCTCTCCTCAGCTGCCCCTTCCCTCTTTTCCAGCAGAGTCCCTTTCCACCTACTTGACTGAATAAATTGATGCCATCTGTTAGTAACTTGCTTTTTCTTCCTCACTTCACACCTTAAAACCCTTTTTTAACACTACCTCACCCTTCCCCCCATCTTGTCTTTATTCCAATCTCTAAAAATGAAGTATTCCTTCTTGCCAAGGCCAGACTCCTATTTATGCTCTTGGTAAGCTTGTCCCTTTGATTCTAATTTTCTCTCTACTCTTCTTCCAATGCTCTACTAAAATGTCCCAGTCTCCTTCACTTTTAAAAAAATCACTCATTCACTTGACTCTGACATCTCCTTAAGCTCTTAAATCTTTTCTCATAAAAAAAAAATTATACTTTTTGTATTTAGTTCCTAACCTCTCACTTCCTCTCATGATTTTATAGTTGTTAAATGTAATGACTTTTCTCTCAATCATTACTCTTTGCAGATTTTTTAGCATTAGTGACCATCTTTCTGGATACTCTCACTTCCCATGGTTTTCATTCTGGTTTCTCCTTTTATGTATCTGACAGTTCTTTCCCAGATTAATTTGCTATGTCAGCTACCTCTCATCCACTAAGCTTTGTACATAGATATTCACTGAAGAGTAGTAAGAAAAAAACTCAAGATATGGTCTTTAATATGAATTTTGCAATTTAGAAGCTGTGTGATTGGGGAACATCACAACTACTCAGGGCTTCAATTTTCTCATCTCTAGAATGGATTTTGAGAAGAAAATGTTTGTAAATTTTTAAGTGATACATTAATGTGGAATAGTTGTTAAGCAGCTCAATGAGTTATATAGTAGAACACTAAGGGAGTTGCATTTTATTGGCCATGGCCTTTAAATTACAAGAAGACTATTTAGAATAATATGACATTATTTCCAAATGGCTTACTTATCTTATTTCTTTTTCATTTCTACTTTTCCTTAATCTTTCTAGGGCCTAAAGAGGAAGAAGAGAAGCCTTCAGCTTCAGCAGTGCTCTCTCTAGAACAGACAGCTGTTATTCAGGAGATGGTAAATCAGGATGCACTTCCCAAATTAATAATCCCTCCTCCTGTCTCTGAGCCTCAAACACTGCCACAAGGGACACCTGAAGTAGTAAATTGTGGATCAGATGACTTGGAGGAAGAGGAGGGGGAGGAGGAGGATGACGAAGAGGAGGATGAAGAAGAGGAAGGAGAAGAAGATGCTAATATACCAAATGAAAGTTCTGAGAGAGAGCCAGAAATAGAGTGTGAAGGAAAGCAAGGAACATCAGAAGAACCAAATATCACAGAAGAAAATCCAGATGGCTCTCTTGAAGTAATGCCAGCTGCCAGAATTCCTAAAACAAAGGGAGACTCCAATGGGGATGTATTTGAAACATTCATGTTTCCTTGTCAGCATTGTGAAAGGAAGTTTACAACCAAACAAGGACTTGAACGTCACATGCATATCCATATATCTACTATCAATCATGCTTTCAAATGCAGGTACTGTGGGAAAGCTTTTGGTACCCAGATTAACAGGAGAAGGCATGAGAGACGTCATGAAGCAGGGCCAAAAAGGAAACCAATCTTAACACTACCCCAGCCTGATGACCTTGTAGACAGTGCAGTATGTGGAGATGATACAAATCTTAAAGATGAATCAAATGCTTCCAGTCTTTTACAAGATTGCATGATTGTGGATTCAGAAAGAGTTTCTCAAGAAATTGCAGTTTCTTCTGTTGCAGAAGAGAATGGAGACCTTAAAGAACTGCATCCATGCAAATACTGTAAAAAGGTTTTTGGAACCCATACAAACATGCGGAGGCATCAACGCAGGGTTCACGAACGTCATCTGATTCCTAAAGGAGTAAGGAGAAAAGGATTCTTACTTGAAGAACCACAACTTCCACCAGAGCAGACCCAGCCGACCCAGAATGTATACATAGCAAGCACAGAGCTAGAAGAAGAAGGAGAATCAGATGATGTCTATATTATGGATATTTCCAGCAATATCTCTGAAAATTTAAATTATTATATTGATGGGAAGATTCAGTCTAATAGCAGCACTAGTAATTGTGATGTGATTGAAATGGAGTCTAATCCTACAGACTTGTATGGCCTAAATTGTTTGCTTACTCCTGTTACAGTGGAAATTACTCAGAGTATAAAGACTACTCAAGTACATGTAGCAGAGGATCCTCCCAAGGACTCTTCGAGTAGCACAAACAGTGAATCAAAGAAGCGAAGAACCACTAGTCCACCTTTTTTACCTAAAATAAAGGCAGAAACTGATTCGGAACCTATAACGCCATCCTGTTCCTTGAACTTACCTCTTAACATATCCACTACAGAGACTGTTCCATATCATAAAGAGAAAAGTGTCTTTTTGTCTTCAAAACTCAAACAACTTCTTCAGACTCAAGATAGTAACAAGCTAGCACCAGTTATATCTACAACAGATACCCCTAAATTAGGTTCATCTGTATCATCATCTTCTTCTATTTTGCCTGTATCATCAAGTAGATTCAAGCGAAGAACCAGTTCTCCTCCTAGTTCTCCACAGCACAGCCCTGCTCTTCGAGATTTTGGAAAACAGAGTGAGAGTAAAGCAGTATGGAATGATCCAGCTGTTAGTTCTAAAATACCCAAACTAGAGAGCCACAGCAGTTCACCTTCCTGGAGTTTATCTGGAAGGGAAGAGAGAGATGCTGTGAGCCCTTCATGCTTTGATGATTACAAAATGTCTAAAGACTGGACAGCTAGCACCACTTTTGGTAATGTATGTAACCAGCAGCCTTTGGATTTATCCAGTGGTATAAAGCAGAAGTCTGAGCTTACAGGGAAAGCTCAAGTCCCTTGGGAATCTGTATTAGATCTTAGTGTGAATAAAAAATCCTGTGGTGACATGGATATCAAAGAATACAAAGAGAACAATTCAGTGCAACCTACCTGTAGTGGCATAAAAAAGAAGAAACCAACAACTTGCATGTTACAGAAGGTTCTTCTCAATGAATACAATGGCATAGATTTAGCCTTGGAAAAGACTCCAGATGGAAATAGGAGCCCAAGTCCTTGTAAATCATTAGATCCCCAGCCAGAACCTGATCTTGACCCAGATTCCAGTTTATCTGCTCCAGTTGCTCATTCTTCTCCTTGCACTTCTCCATTGCCTCTTCCACAGACTTCAGTGTCTTCTGGTCAGCTGCCTCCTCTCCTTATCCCAACAAATCCCTCTTCTCCTCCACCTTGCCCTCCTATATTAACTGTTGCTACACCTCCCCCACCTCTCCTTCCAACTCTTCCTTTACCACTTCCAGCCTCATCTTCCAGTATTTCTCCTCCTCCATGTCCATCACCACTTTCTAATACCACTACACAGTCACCACTTCCTATTCTTTCACCTACAGTGTCTCCATCAGCATCTCCTGTTCCTTCTGTTGAGCCTCTAAACTCTGTGGCTTCACCTGGGCCACCCATACTTTCCTCTTCCTCCTCCTCTTCATCTTCTTCGTCCTCTTCGTCCTCTTCCTCTTCTTCCTCTTCCTCTTCGTCCTCCTCTTCATCCTCCTCTTCTTCTTCCTCTTCATTCTCATCTTCCTCTTCTTCCTCTTCCCCATCACCACCGCCCCTCTCAGTGGTTTCATCTGTCATTTCATCTGGTGATAATTTGGAAGCACCTCTACCTATATCTTTCAAACAAGAAGACACAGAGAATGAGGATCAGAAACCAAGTGATGATCCACAGACATCAGATGAACAGGATATTATTCAGGAAACATTCAATAAAAACTTTATTTGTAATGTTTGTGAATCACCTTTTCTTTCTATTAAAGACCTAACCAAACATTTAACTATTCATGCCGAAGAATGGCCCTTCAAATGTGAATTCTGTGTGCAACTGTTTAGGGACAAAACAGACTTGTCAGAACATCGTTTTTTGCTTCATGGAGTTGGGAATATATTTGTGTGTTCAGTCTGTAAAAAAGAATTTGCCTTTTTGTGCAATTTACAGCAACACCAGCGAGATCTTCATCCAGATAGGGAATGCACACACCATGAGTTTGAAAGTGGCACCCTCAGACCCCAAAATTTTACAGACCCCACTAAGGCCAAGGCAGACCATGTTCAGAGTCTACCAGCATATCCTTTAGAAGTTTCTAAAGAGGAGGAGGACGAAGAAGAAGTAAATGATTCTTCAGAAGAGCTTTATACTACCATAAAAATAATGGCTTCTGGAGTAAAATCAAAAGATCCAGATGTTCGACTGGGCCTCAATCAGCACTACCCAAGCTTTAAACCACCCCCATTTCAATATCATCATCGAAACCCTATGGGCATTGGGGTTACAGCCACAAATTTTACCACTCACAATATCCCACAGACTTTTACTACTGCTATCCGCTGCACCAAATGTGGGAAAGGTGTTGATAATATGCCTGAATTACACAAACATATTTTGGCATGTGCTTCAGCTAGTGACAAAAAGAGGTATACACCCAAGAAAAATCCAGTACCACTGAAACAGACTGTACAACCTAAAAATGGTGTGGTGGTCATAGATAACTCTGGGAAAAATGCTTTTAGACGGATGGGGCAACCAAAAAGATTAAATTTCAGTGTTGAACTCAGCAAAATGTCCTCTAACAAACTCAAACTAAGTGCACTGAAGAAGAAAAATCAGTTAGTTCATAAAGCAATTCTACAGAAAAATAAATCTGCCAAGCAAAAGGCAGACTTAAAAAATAGTGATTCAGATTCTCACTCACACATTTGCCCCTACTGTGATCGCGAATTCACTTACATTGGTAGCCTGAATAAGCATGCAGCTTACAGCTGCCCTAAAAAGCCAATTTCTCCTTCCACCAAAAGAAGTGCTTCTCATTCATCTAAGAAAGGTGGGATCTCATCACCTGCAAATAGCGAGAAAAGTAGCAACCAACGAAGACGGACAGCTGATGCTGAGATAAAAATGCAAAGCATGCAAACCCACTTGGGTAAGACAAGAGCACGCAGCTCAGGGCCCACCCCAAATCCATTGCCCTCTCCACCCTTTAGAGCTAAACAGAAGGTCAAATTTGTACCTTCAGTGAAGTCCAAAAAATCAAGCTCCTCTTCTCTTAGGAACTCCAGTCCTGTAAGAATGGCCAAAATGTCTCATACAGATGGGAAGAAAACAAAAGCAGTAGCCAAGAACCATTCTGCTCATCTCTCCAGCAAAGCATCCCGGAACCTACATGTGAGAGTACAAAAAAGTAAAGCTGCTTTACAGAGCAAACCTGCTTTAGTAAGCAAGAAAAAATCAGACAGATTCAGTGTTAAATCTAGAGAAAGGAGTGGAGGGCCCATCACACGAAGCTTGCAGCTGGCAGCCTCTGCAGACCTAACTGAAAGCAAGAGAGAAGAGAGCAGTACAAAGCAGGAGATTAAGGACTTCAGGTAAGCCATTCTCTTAGTGGAGGAAAATCCCCCATTTTTGTTAATATTCTTTAAATTGTATGGCTTAAGCACTTAAAGACGATGATTATTGCAAAACTTGAAGGAGACTGTCGGTGCGTTGATTGTTTGATTGGCCAAGCTTTATTTCATCCCCAAAGAATTACAAAAATAGCATCATTTACAGAAAATAGTTGGTTGTAAGTAGAGTTGGAAAACTAGGAAAAATACTAGTAGTGTACTAAAAAAGGAAATGGAATTAAAATATTCTTTATAATTTGTGATTTAAAGTTGTTTCTTCTCGTACACCCTTTAAACACAATTCCTGACATTGTTGAGCATGCTGGCTTTTGGTAACAGCAGTTTATTTGCTTGTCATCATTTATCAGGAGCAGGTTTATTGCTCATCATTTATCATTAGAAGTATTTTCCATATTGGTAAAATGCCAATATTTTCCTTTGAATGTGCTGCACATTTCTTCTGCATTTGTATAACAACCAAATGATAAGTAGTGCCACTTTTATGGCAGGGAGGCAAGATTAGTGTAAGATAGGCTATGAGAATTAGGAACAGCAATACAGGAACCCTGAGAACCTTTTAAGCCTTATATAAAAAAGTTTTTAAATAGTCCACAAATCAATTTAAGGATCCTGGTTTCCCTGTCTCTAAATTGGAATATGTGAACTGATTTTAGTACTATATTTTTCATTTTCTGTACTAAAGAGTTATGATGAAAGGCAAAATTATTGTCAAAATTATTGTCATAAATAATTTTGCCTCATTAGATTCTTCACCTTTATGATGTTCTTAACTTGGGGGAAATAATCTAGAGTTGACAAACATTCTTGGGATTCTTGCTATTGTGAGTAATGTGTACAAAGTAATTCCATGAGATTATTCATTCATATACTCAGTACCAGACATAATGCCCAGATCTGTGCAGAATGATTTTTTTTTTTAAGTTTTGCCTTTTGAAATGATGCTGCCTAACCTATGGTTCCAGAATTTTGTTCTGCTCTGTCTGGGAGTATTAAGTGAATTGGGGATTGTGGTTGAATACCATAGCCAACATTGGAACATAAAGTTTCATTATGCATCACTGTACATTTATTCAAACAATATAGTTGTGCCTTGGTAGGTTTTTATGCTATACCATGGCTTACAACAGATTAAGAATCATTAGGATAGAGATTATTTAAATAGTTCCCTTCAACAGTTGAGAGGTAGCCAGCCCCAAACCCCATTCATGAATGTGTTGGTTGGTTGTTCTTTGGAAATATTAACCTATCCTTGTTCTTGAGCCATGACCTACTTATATATGTTTATGTGCATATATGTATATTATACCTATCACATATATACATACATAATCTTATAAATTCATAGACATGAGGTATTTTGTCAGTAATTTAAACTGGTAACTATAAAAGGGCAAGTAGAGGGTGCATCTTTTTTGAGGTGAAGTCACCTCTTCAGGAGATTCCTTAGGCACAGGTTCTGTTGTATTTTTTTTTCTGCATATATTCATGATTAGGAACAGGTACAGACGTCAAGAGTTCATGCACTCTCATGTAATCAATTCTTTAAAATACCTCCAGTACATGCCTCACATAGCTCTTTGGAGAGGGTCCCTTAATAAAGTACAGCCTTCATTGGAATTTATGTAAAAACCATTTTGAATAATCCTAGAATATTTATTTAATGGTCCAAAAGGTCCTATCAAAATACATACAGAATTACTTCTTTGGCTGTGACTGACTTTATTTATTCTTAGTGATTTATTGAGAGAATGTTATATTGTTGGATTAAAATTTGGCATGCAAAAAGACTTAGGCATTTAGATAATGAAATTAAAATATTGGATATAGTTCTCTACTTAACAGGTATTAGATCATTTTCTCTTCCTGGGTCACATATGTAATTGTATTAGCTGACTGCAAGATGAGTGAACCGTAAACACTCTCATCTTAGGTGTTGAGGGCCTATTAGCTGAACATAAATAGTGTCAAATCTTCTCTGAAGAAAAAAAAAACAATGTTTAGGGGGCAGCTAGTCCTAGAGATGGGGGATCCTAGGCTCAAATCTGGCCTTGGGCACTTCCTAGCTATGTGACCCTGGGCAAGTTACTTAACTCCCATTGCCGAGCCCTTACTACTCTTCTGCCTTGGAACCAATATATATAGTATTGATTCCAAGATGCAAGGTAAGGATTTTAAAACAAAACACGTTTATAAGGAAATGGAGATTTAATTGTTAAAAGTGAGAGGGAGTGTTATGGGAAGAAAGAGAGAGGTAGGGAAGATGGGAGGAAAGGAAAGAGGAAAGACAGAGAGAACATACTAGCAGTAGTGTGCAGGGGTCACATTTCTCTTTCTAAACTCTGCTGAATGGCAATTCCAAACATTGGTTTCCTGAGTCAGTTTCTTTAAGTATGACAGCAGCCTTTGATTTTATTGCCCAGGTAAATATTTGTTTGAAATGAATTGGAAGGTTTTAAAGAATTTCCTCCTAAAACAAACCAACCAAAAAATTATTTCCTTTACTTTTCAGCTTCTAAAATGTTTTTCTAATGAAAATTTTGAATTGATAAAAGACAGCCATTGTATAGCATGAAGTTATCTTTTTGTCACTATAATATTTTAGTAATATTCATTTTCCTTGTCTGAGATTCATACTCAGATACCATCAAAGAACAGCATATCTTTCTCTTTTTAAAAAGGTATAGTAACCAGTGATTTTGCATTGTTCTTATACATAATTTTCTGTTTAAGGACCAGTTTATAGTGACACCCTCCCCACCATCTGCCCAGACACTTGCATTTTTTCAGTTTTTTTTTTGTTTGATGACCATCTTAAGCACTCAGACTTTTCATTTAGCATCTTGAGTGGCTCAGCAGAATCTAACTTACATTATTTACTTAAGTTCATAAGCCAACAGACCAATCAGGGTTTGTTTGTTTTTTTTTTCTTTAAAAAAAAAAATTGGGCCAAGGAAATTTCATACAACAAAGGAGCAAAGGAAACTATGTATCACCAATCTTTGGCTTTCTCTCTACTTATATTTCTTGTTTAGTATAATGAACTCTTTGTTTTTAATGTTATTTCCATAGCTAGGTGTTAGGTCCTTTCCTTAACATTCTAACTAGTTGAGTCTGTAGCTCAAGATTAATTTCCAATACATGGAGGATAGCCAAGTGAATATTCATAGTAAAGAAGTGCATTTTCCATCTCCTCCTTCCATCTTCATTCCATATATACTTTAAAATATTTGTGAAATAAACAGATCTGGGAATAGTGTTAGAATAGCTTTTATTTTTTTTTTTACATAGACTTGCATCCTCTTGATTAATTGGAGATCTTGTATTTGAAGAAAATGTAAAATATTGGGTTTTCTATTAACATTAACTTGATGCAAGGAGAAATAGAATTTTCCATTAAAGTCTGCTGAAATAACAAGCAATTCTTTGCCAACTTCTTTTAGTTTGTACCTTCCTTTAACCATGTCTTCTTTTGACTGGAAGTTTTAATTCCTAAATAATCCTTCAGGCTCATTTACATCACTGTCTTAATACTGTTTGTCTTAATGGTCTACTCACCTTTTTCTTTTTAAGCATGTTCAGTTCATAAACAGGTTATGTTATTTTGTCATTTATCTTCAGTTTTCTTATTTTCTAGGAACCTCCTGTAAAAACAAAACAAATCTTAATTGACAAAGTAAAGCTATTGCATGCTCAACTTAGGATAAGCACTACGACAATGGATATGAAATCCATCAAGCTTTCAAGACCGGTTGAAGCTGACTCAAAAAATCTTAAATCCAACCCTGATTGCCTGCAGGCTTTGTGCTAATGTTGTTAGTTCAGGCATATGTTTCTTCCATGGCGTCTGATGCATGCTGGGCTACAAGATGATTCAGATACAAAGAGAAAAGGGTACTGTAAAAATGGGCTGAGGCGAACTGAATGTGTCATCACTGGACTGATAACTCAGATTTTAGTGTTGCCTTGCTTTTGGTGAATGGCACAGAGAAAGACAATTTGAATTTATTCTTGCAAAGCAAGTTCCCTGTTTTATCAATAGCTTCTTGTAGATTCAGGGATGACAAATTCTGATGCACTCATTTTAAAGTATTTTGGTCACATTGTCTCTTGATGCCTTCTTTTAAATGAATTAGTAGAAGGAGAGGAATTTAAGTTGTCAGAATTCTCCCTACCCCATTTCTTTTCTTTTTCCCTCCCTCCCTTCCTTCCTTCCTTCCTTCCTTCCTTCCTTCCTTCCTTCCTTCCTTCCTTCCTTCCTTCCTTCCTTCCTTCCTTCCTTCCTTCCTTCCTTCCTTCCTTCCTTCCTTCCTTCCTTCCTTCCTTCCTTCCTTCCTTCCTTCCTTCCTTCCTTCCTTCCTTCCTCTTCCTTCCTCTTCCTTCCTCTTCCTTCCTCTTCCTTCCTTCCTTCCTTTCTTCCTTCCTTTCTTTCTTATCAAATGTGGATTGCCAGCATAACTTTGAGGAAACCAGGTTGGATTTAGACTCTTCTTATGCATTTCTAATTTCCTGTTTATATATCCAAATGGAACTGTCCTCTATAGATTATTACCTGGCACTAATTTATAACTATAATATTATTGAATGCTGTGTAGCATTTTATTAATGCACAGGATAAAAGAGAGCAGGTCTGTATAAATGTATGCCTCTACACATAAATATTAAATGAGTTTACTGTACCAGGTCTTACACTTCACTCTCTTATTGAGATTAAAAGTAACAAATTGGTCTCCTTACTGTTGGAAAATATTTTACCATGCATTTCTATGCCCTTTTCAGGGTCAATGACTGAGTTGGTGGAAATGGCTAGTTTCATTCACATACCCTATTTGTTTTGACTTTTAAAAGTAATCTACCTCTTAAAATTTGTAGTTTAATACTTGTTTGGTGAATTTGTGCCACTTTAACTCTTTCACTATCATTCCCATTTTGTTACATTTCTGTTATGGGGACTTTATGTTGAAATATTGTATAAAGCATTTGTAGCAGTTTAAAAAATAAAATATTTAAAATTATTTAAATTGTTTTGGACACTTCAATTGTATTATATGTGATTTACATTTTACATTAATTTTTTGTTTTATTTTGAGTTGTTAATCTGGAGAGTGTTCCTGTATTTGAAGTTTGCTGTTAGTTACATTACTGTTTCTTGTTGAAGAGTGATCTAAAGACTATTCTAATGCAAACATTAAAATTTACCATTTGATGTACAAATGAGGTTGTCCCTTTGCTTTTAACCATTGTACTATTGACAAATCTTAAGTACAGGTAGAAAACCAGAGTGGTGTTTGCTATCTCCTCATCCCCAAAATGAAATAAATTTTGTGAACCTGTCAGATTGATAAAAAGATCTTTTGATGCTCTTGCAAACTCCTTAAATGACCAGCTAGATGGGCTCTGATGATACATTTTATATAATTGTAACCAATAAAGTAAACTTTCTAAGCACTTGTGAAAGGCTTTCGTTTTGTACAGAAATCTAGACTGGCTCCTCTCCACCCCCACTCCCAATGAAGGTACATGGAAGACTTTTGAAAGCTTGCATTGTTCAGTAAGAGCAGTGCAATAAAGCAAACCAAAAACAAAAAAAAAATCACTCTTTTGTTGCTTTTCTGTGGCATTGAGCTAAGTATGTATTGAGACTGTACCAAATGGTGACATGCAATATGTATAGCGCTATTGCTAGTGAGGACTTTGTGGACTCTGAAAGTCTGAAAGATTTGAAGTGAATTTCATACACATGGCACTTGTTTTAAATATTGCTCTGTTTTGTTCATATTGATATTCTACCTTTAAAAAAGTTGATGTCATTTTAAATTATGTGAATCTCATACCATGAAACAAGGAACAATTGTAACATGTTTAATGTTTTAAATGGCTATATTTACCTGCTTTAAAAGCTTATCACTGCTGAGGCAGAAAATAATGGTATAACCATTCTGTGCTGTATAGCCTGATTTTTGCCTAGTGGATATAATACCTAGTATTAACAGTTTATCTGTTTCACTGAAGTTTACTTAGCATATTCAAAAACAGACTGTTTACTTTTTCATCTGCTTGACTTCTCATTCCATAGAACTGGCTAAGAGATCCATTACAGTTCTATGATCTTTGATATGCTTTTAATACATTTATTTTGATTGTACACTATAAAAGAATTTTATATCTAGATTTGACTAATTGTTGGGGCACAGATGTTTTTTACTTAGATCAACTTTGGAGTTAACTTGCCCATTATGAAATTTGCCCTGGAATGCCATTCAATCTAAACCTGCAGACTCCACATTCAACATAACAATGTAGTGTATGTCAGAATATTCTTCCATTTACTCCCTTTAAGCCCTTCTCCATATTGACCTCTTTGTAGTTTTCTAATATTCAAGACATGCTTTACCTGAAGCCAAAATTACTGTAGTTTATTGTGCCAGGACATCTCATTTGAAGCTCCTGAATATTATTTCTCTATCCAAGTTAAATGTGTCACTGGAGTGCTCTTTAATATCCTGGAACTGATTTTTTGCTGAAAAAAAAAAACTTTGACAAAGGGAAAGCACTACCATTTATTGAAATAATTGGATATCTTTTCAACAGTAAGAATCATTAACTGATGTGGTTGGTTTGAATCTCTTTAGGCTTAAATATCTGAAGGAGTGAAAACTAATGGAAGGAGCATGTCCCTGTTGCTAATTTAAAGTGTTAATTTGTGTTTCATTATAAATTCATCTCTAATTATACTTGTTCTAATTTGAATGTTTAAAAATTGCTTTCAAGCAAAATGAGCTATAGATTCAATCAAATATTGCTTGGTTGTATTTTCCAAACTAGTGGTTAACCTTTTTTTAAAATTAAGTTTTGTGGTTTTGTTTTTGTAACTTTAAAAAAGGAACAGGCGAGGGTTTTAAACCTTCATAAAGATGATATTTGAAGCATAGCGGAATGAGTATTGGACTTGGAAATGAGAGGCTAGGATTTGAATCTCACTTCTGATACCTCCTAGCTATGTGACCATGGACAAGTAACTTCAATTCTCAGCCTCAGTTCTTTGATATGTAAATAGGGATAATACCTGGATAGTACCTACCTCACAGGGTTGTTGTGAGGATCAAATGAATTCATGTATGTAAAATGTTTTGCAAACTATAAAGCACTATTAAAATGCCAGTTAATAATAAATTGTAGATGTCATACATGCATTAAATTTTTTTTTGCTAAAATAACAGCATACTTAATGACTGATATTTTATTCATGTATTTAAATATAATTCTGCTACTTATGGGACTATTGTATCAAATATGGACCACCTTTAAGGTGGAATAGGAACAGTAGGGAAGAGAGAAAGCAAAATAAGTCAAATGTGTTCAGGAAACCGGAGGATGAAGTGAAAATGATTTAAATAATGCTGTTAATAGAGGTTCCATTTTCCCTCATTTGGCCATATTTATCCTGTCAGGTTGTCAAGAGTCAGCTGCTTATGATCTCTTTTCTCTTTGACACCATCACTTCTCAGATATATGTTCATCCTTGCCTTGTGCTGACTGTCTCCTAATCCTTCCTAGTTATTAATTGATACTTTGTGATACTAGCATTTCAGAATAATTTCTTGAATATCCAAAATTTTATCTTGGAATTATATAGTTAATTTTTAACTAACACAGTGCCCCTCAATCCCATGCACATATACAAAACCCAGGAAGATACAATGAGATCAGTCCTGGCTCTGGGTTGCTTAGAATGGAACAGAAAAAATGATCCTTTATGTAGCTTTGAGGCAGGTGACATCTATGCCTTAGTACAAAAATATTTAGTTGATTCTGTCCAAAAATGTCACAGAATTTGAGAGGTGGAAGGGTCCTTGTTGACCATTCCAACCTATAGGTGAAGAGAATTTCTATTATAACATATCTCAGGTCTGGCCATTTGACCTCTGCTTGGAGTCTTGTCAGAGACAACTCACCACCTCTTTAAGCAGTAATCCATTTTTGAAAAACTAATCCTGGGGAGGTTTTTTCTTCCTGACGTAGAACCTAAATTTGCCACTTTTATGACTCCCATCCATTGTTTTTAGTTCTGACCTCTGGGGCCAGACAGGTTTTCAAAAACTTTAAACACATCTATTCTGTTCTGAATCTTCTCTCTGGATATAGATAAGTAGTTTATGTCATTGACTTAGATAGGGACTAGTACCAAATAATTTACCAGTAAGCTTTCATGAGATTAGAATACAAAGGAATTATTTTCTTTCTCCTTATCTAAAACCCTACTTATGTAGACCAAAAATGTATTAGCATTTTTTCCTTTATATATCACATCGCTAACTCACATTGAGTCTGTAAGCCATTAAAACTCATTTTTTCCCCAGAAAATGACACACACCCCCATTCCCTACCCCAGTCATTTGTAAAGGTGATACATTTTTTAAACCCTTACCTCCTGTCTTGGAATCAGTACTGTGTATTGATTCCAAGGCAGAAGAGTGGTAAAAGGCCAGGCAATGGGGGTTAAGTGACTTGCTCATAGTCACACAGCTAGGAAGTGTCTGAGGCCAAATTTGAACCCAGGGCCTCCCATCTCTAGGCCTGGCTCTCAATCAACTGAACCATTCAGCTGCCCCCTAAAGGTGATTTTTCCCATACCAAAGTGTAGGACTTAACCCTATTGAATTTCATCTTCCTAGTTTCAGCTCAGTGCTCTAATTTGTCTACATTTAGGTGTATAACAGCTTGAGCCCATCTGTTATACCTTTTTTTCAAGTCACTGATTAAAATATTAAGTAGTTCAGAGCAAAGCTCATCTGCAGTGGAGACCTGCCATATTGACATTGAACCATTGGCAACTACTTGAGTTTGACCATCTAGCCAACTCTAACGTCGTTTTGGTTATGTTATCTGTCTTCACAGAAGTAGCATGTAATCCATTATCCAAAGTTTAGTAGATAAGATTGAGGTATAAAATTGACAGTATTTTCTTCATCTACTAGTTTAGTAATCTTGTTTTTAAAATAAGTTATATTTTTTGGCGTGCTTCATTCATGAATCCATGCTAGTTTCTTGTAAATTGCTGCTTCTTTTTATAAATGTTTGCCTACGTTCTCTTGATTCATCTATTACATAATTTTCCAAGAAATTAAAGTTTTATACAGGTCATAGTTTGTGCTCTTTTTCCTTGTTTTAAAAATTAAGACATTTGTTCTCCAGTCTGTGGCACATCTTTCATTTTTTATGACGCTTCAGATATCCTTGATGATGGCTCATCAGTCTCTTTTCCAAATTCAAGAACCTAGGTTGTAGTTCATTTGGTTACGGTTCATTCATCAAGGGCAGCTAGATTCTCTCACCATCTCTTTACTTACTTTGGAATGCATTATCTTCTCCTTACTCTCCTACCTCCAAGCCCTTTCTTCTTCACTTTCCTATTACTGTTGAGGATACCACCATCCTTTTAGACACCCAGATTCAAAATGGAAATTCCATCCTCAGCTGACTGCTCCCTCTCCCCAATATTCAATATTGCCACAGCCTGTTTTTCTAACTTTATAAAATCTTCTTTACTCTGCCTTCTCTTTGACACTGCTTCCAGTTTGGTGCTAGCCTTTATTTCTTCTCATATATATTATTGCAGTAGACTTTTTTTTTCTTTCTGCCTCAAGTCTCTCCCTACTCTAGTCTACCCAGCTATCAAATTGTTCTTCCTAAAGGACAAATAACCCTCTTATCAGCTCCCTTGCTCCCCAAATTCAGTACTTGAACAACTCTGTAATACCTCTAGGATCAAATGTAAAATTCACCTAGCCCTTTCCTAAATTTACAGACTTCTTCTGCCGTACTGCCTTCCACATTGATCCAGTGACCTTGACCTTATTACTGTTCCTCATGTTCCATCTCCTGACTGGACATGTTCACTGGTTTGTCAGTCCTGAAAATCCTTCCCTCCTTATCTCTGTCTCATTGCTTCCTTCAAGTCTCAGCAAAAATTCTTACCTTCTGCAAGAAGCCTTTCCCAGGGAGAGCTAGATGGCTCATTGGATAGTATGCAAGACCTGGAGATAGAAAGTCCTAGGTTCAGATTTGGTCTCAGTTCCTACTGTGTCCCTGGGCAAATCACCTAGCCTAGCCCTTATTGTTCTTCCTTGGAAACCTAGCCCTTATTGTTCTTTTTCCTTGGAAGCAATACTCGGTATCAGTTTTAAGATAGAAGATGTTTATTAAAAAAAAAAATTCACTTTTCCAGTTTTTTTCACTTTGAAACTACATATATACATACATATGTAAACCTGTGTATTTGTCTTTATACATAGTTCTTTGCATGGTATCTACCCCATTAGTTTGTGTTCTCCTTAAAAGTCTTCATATCCCCTTTAGTACAGTGGTTGGCACATAATATGTGTTTAATAATTGAGTTTTGTTTCATCATTATTAATGTATATTATTATTTTTTGTCTCAGAAAGAAAACCCAGTAGGAAATTGAGCAGCAGCTCTGCTTATCCTCTTGTCAGTTATTTTTCTCTCCATCCTTAGCAAAGACCGTTTTTTCTTCTATCCTTTTCTCCTAGTATAGCTTTTAAAAAGTTTTTTTTTTTTGTCACATTTAGCTCCAGATTTAGCATTCTTGACATGTTTGCAGGATTATGTCACACTACTAAAATTCAAGTGCTGTACACAACTTCTACCTTCTCTTCCTCATTTTTTATTATTTAACTTGAGGGGGGGGGGACCACTTTCTGAGTGTATGGAGGTGGCTCAATGGATTGAGAGCCAGGCCTTAAAACAGGAGGTTCTGAGTTTAAATCTGGCCTCAGACACTAATTGGTTAGATAACCCTGGGCAACTCACTTGACCCCCATTGCCTAGCCCTTACCACTTTTCTGCCTTGGGACCAATACATGGTATTGATTATAAAATAGAAGGTAAGGGTAGACAATGGAAGTTAAGTGACTTGCCCAAGGTCAAACAGCTAGGAAGTGTCTGAGACCAGATTTGAACCTAGGACCCTCTGCATCTAGGCTTGGCTCTCAGTTCACTGAACTGCTGTCTTCACTTCTATCTTGTGTGTGTGTGTGTTCAAGTTTGGTTACACACACATTGGTCTTTTTAGACAAATTCTATTTTCCCTTATTGAAATTGTCTCAAATTTCTTGACTGACTTCCCCAGAAGCACTTTTAAGTCTAAGGATCTTATCTCTTTTTCTTCTGAACCCTTTGAAATCTGCTTTCCCCAAATATAGGGTGAATGTGGTACTTTTCTCAGACTTCTTTTATCACAAAAAAAAGATGGAGTGATTTTTTTTCTCCTCAGAGTTCCAATCATTTCCATCCCAGAAATTGGTACCATCCTACTATTGAAATCCAGAATAGAATTGCCTTTCTTGGTCCTACTTTTAAAGGATGAAGTAAAAAAAAAAGTTTAGCTTCTCAAACTTTGGCAAAGAGACATCTAATGGATGTCTAGCTAATTGAAGTCCCTTAGCACAACTCTATCATGCCTCTTTTCCAGGCTTGCGATTTGTTTTCCAAACTTTACCTTAGGCTGGGTGGAGTGTAGATAGTGTACTCCAATAGCAATCACTTTTATTTCCCTATTGACCTCTCTTCTTTTACTCTGTAAAGTTACCCCTTTCAGCTTTCTAGATCCTTAAAATGTGTACATTTTAAACATATGCTATCCCATTTTGCCTCCCCCCCTTCCCTTTTGCCCTTCTGGTTTCTTTGAATATTACACTTAGGATCAAATATAAAATCCCCTGGATTTTAAAGATTTCATAACCTAGCTCCTTCCCACCTTTCTGGTGTACTGTATTCCCCTTCATATACTTATGATTCTGTGACACTGATCTGGCTTGTTCCTCACAAGATTTTTCATCTCCTGACTACATTTTCCCTCACCTTCATGTCTGAAATGTTGTTCTCACCTCTGGCTCTTCAATTTTCTGGAAGTCTCAATTAAAATCATAGCTTTTGCAGGAAATATCCTGAGGTCTTTAAATATTATTCTCTTCCTTCCAAGATTATATTCCATCTACCTCATAGTAGTTATTTGGCTATATTGTTTTTCCCATTAGACCATGAGCTCCTTGAGGGCAGGATTTGTTTTTGCTTTCTTTGTATCCTCAACACGTAACAGTGCTTGGAACATAGTACTTCATAAATAAATGCTTGTTGACTGACTGCCTGAATATGGCCATTCATTCAGAGTCTCAGTCATTGTTTTCATCCAACAACATTTCAATGATATCTAAACTCTGGGCATTTGTATATAGACATTTGAGGACAGAGTAACTTGGTGAATAGAATTCTGGACTAAATCAGGGAAAGGGAATAATCATTTATATAGCCTTGTGCTAAGTGTCTTACAAATAACTTATTTGGTCCTCACAGTAACCCTGCAAGGTAGGGACTATTATTTATCCCCATTTTATAGTTGAAACTAAGGCAAATAGGTTAAATGACAACTGAGGGCAGATTTGAACTAAGGTCTATCTAACCTGACTCCAGGCCTAGTACTGTGTCCACTAAACCAAGCCAGACTTAACTTTGAATGCTACTTCAGACACTTAATATGTGACCTGTGAGAGAAGATAGCAATCTGTGCTTCCATTTCCTCATCTGTAAAATGGGAATAATATTATAAGTAGTTGTGAGAATGACATGAGATATATGTAAAATTCTTTTCAAATTATAAAATGGTAGCTAAAATAGCTATTAGTTATTTTATCCTGTGATTTTTCTTTGGTATTTAAGTTTGCACATATATAATTTTCCCTCTTCCTCATTCCTTTGAGATTAATTATAATAATTATGTCATGGTATTCTTATAATTATTCTCCCTCTAGCTTTTTTTAGTTCAAAGACTATTTGATTACATTTACAGGATATTTATATAAATCATTGGCCTTTGTGAGATATACTCCATCTCTAGTCAGGGATTTGGTTGGCCCTATATTGTGAGCCCAAATCCACTTTTCTCTCTTTTGATCCCTCTTCATGATATATACTTCCAGATTTCCTTGCTCTCACCTCCCTTACCTTTCCTGTCACTTTTGAGCAAGGACCTTCCTGAGCCGTTTTCCAGTCATGAATCCCATTCCATGAAATCATAGCATGTAAACTGTAAGACCTACTGCCTACATATATTCAATAAGCATTTAAGTATGTCCTAGGTATTGTAGATGCACAGAATAGTTAAGGAAGGCAGAACTCTAGCAGCTAGAATAGTCAGGTTAGAGTTCTACAGAAAGGTGGTGCTTGCTGTGATTTTGTAAAAGAAGTGGAAGATTGGATCATTGCATATTCCACAGAGCATGTGTGACCAATGAATATCCCATGAACCACTGGCATGTGCATCAATTCAGTACTGCACTACACCTCACCTATTCTTCATTGAAAAAATTTGAGGGCCTTTACCAAGTTTCCCCTTCTCCATTTCACATTCAGATTTAGAGCCTTACAACCTCTCTTGCCAGTGCCAACACATCTGTATGTACTCTTAATCCTATTTCCTTTTGATTTCTTCAGCAAATTGTACCCACCATCATCCCCCGCTCACTTATTTTCACTCACACTTTGCTTTCTCCAGATATGCCAATGTCTTACTCATTCTTTCAAAAACAACCCCCCTCCCACTTGATCCCATCATTCCTGCCAATGATACATCTCTCCTCTTCTTAGATGAACTTGAAAAACCTATCTAAACTCAGCCTCTGCTTCCTCCTCACTTTTAAACCCTGTGCAATCTAACTTCAGACCTCATTGTTCATCTGAAGCTGCTTTCCAAAGTTAACAATGATCATTCAATCGCCAAATCTAATAACCTTTTACAGTCTTCATCCTTTTTGATCTCTGCATTTGACGCAGTTGATCATCTTTTGGATAATCTCTAGGTTTTCATGACACTGCACTTCCCCTGTTTTCCTCCTGTCTGCCTGACCCCTTCTCAGTTTCCTTCTCCCTTTCCTGTCCATTGTAGGTCTCCTGAGGGCTCCCCTCCCTCCATACTCTTAGAGCCCTCTGTCTGTCTTGGTGATCTTTTCAGCTCCCATGGGTTCAATTATCTGTGTAGATGATTTCCAGAGCTCTCTTCTGAGTTATGCAATACAGTTGCCTCTTAGACATCCTGAACTGGGCATCCCAAACTCACCATTTCCAAAGTTCATCTTTTATCCACTCCCTTCCCTCTTCCAAACTTCCCTGGACCACCATCTTCTCACCACATAGTTTGAATATCGCCAGATCTTGTGGCTTTCACCTTCATATCTCAAATATATTCTTCATTGCCTCCTGCCTGGACTATCGTGATTGCCTTCTAACTACTGGCTTCCCAAAGTCTTTCCCCCTCAAATCCATCCATCACACAAACGTCAGGGATCTTCCTTTAGCACTGGTCTGACTGTGTCATTACCCCATTCCACAAACTCCAATGATTCCCTCTTACCTCTAGGATTAAAACTCTTGTTGGACATTTAATACTCTTTATAACCTGATTCTGTCTTTATCTTACAATATTCTTATATTTTATTCCCCTCCAAGCATTTTACGACCCAGCCACCTGCAACTACTTGTATTTTCTCACAAATGACACTCCATCTGCTATTTCACTGACTCTTCTTAATATCTAGAATGCACTTTTCCCTCACTTATCCTCAGTTTCCTTGGCTTCTTTGAAGCCTTAGAGTGAATTAGACTTTAGCTCCTGGTTCTCTGAGAGGCTAGTGTCCTTCCCTCTCAAAATTCTGTCTGCTCTGTATATATCTTGTATGTACATAATTATTTACATACTCTCTCCACCTGCTCCATTAGAATGTACACTTCATCAGATAGGAGACTTACTTATATCTCTAGTGCTATAGTACCTGGAATATAGTAAGTGCTTACGATATTCACTTCACTGACAGCACCTCCTCTCCAACCCATCTGTCCAGCCTTTTATGGGAAGACATGAGGTAGAGGTAAGGTGGGGAGCCTTCCAAGCCCCGGGAGGGTAGATAGTGAGTGTGAGGAATAGCAAAAAAGCTTTTGGCTAGGCTGATGAGTTCAAGAAATTGATTACTATATGATAGGATTAGATAGGTAGGGTTGGTGCCAGGTTAAAAGCCATACTGATATTTGTATTTTATCCTAAAATGGGAAACCAGTGGGGATTAGGAGAATGACTGGCTAGACTAGCACTTAAAGTCACTTTTGTAGCTATGTGAAGATTTGATTGCAATTTGGGAGCGACTTCAGATGGGCCAATTGGGAAGCTATTGAATAATTTAGATGTGATGAGAAATGGAAGATGAAAGTATGTGACTACAGAGAAATAGGATGGATGTTGTAGGTGTAGAAAAAAAATGTCTTTGGCAATTGATTGGAAATATGGATGAAGGGGAGGGAAGAAATAAAATAATGCCAAGGTTGCAAACTTGAGATCTTTTAAGAATGATGTGGATCTTCACAAATTTGGAAAGTTCCAAAGAGGGCTGATTTGGAGAATGGTAAAGATTCTTTATTTTGGACATTTTGAGTTTGAGATATGAATGGAACAAAGTGAAATGTTTAATTGGAAGTGGTACTCTGTTACATATGCCCCTTTTCTCCACTACCTTGACCCTAGCCCTCATCACCTCACACCAGGCTGCTGGTTGGTCCATCTGCCATCAATCCAACCTTCATTGAGCTGCCAAAGCAATCTTCCTAAATATGAGATTGGACTATGTCACCATTCCCCTCCCTCCTATCTCAATCTCTAGTGGATCCCTCTTAATTTCTTTTTCTTTTTTTTTTAATTTCTTTTTTTTTAATCCCTCACTTTCCATCTTGGAGTCAATACTGTGTATTGGCTCCAAGGCAGAAGAGTGGTAAGGGTAGGCAATGGGTGTGAAGTGACTTGCCCAGGGTCAGACAATTGGGAAGTGTCTGAGGCCAGATTTGAACCTAGGACCTCCCATCTCTAGGCCTGACTCTCAATCCACTGGGCTACCCAGCTTCCCCCTGGATCCCTCTTATTTCTAACATTAAATATGTACCTCATATTTGGGTTGCTCTCTTCTCATCTCTACCTTGACTCCCCTAGCTTTAAACCTCAATTGACCTCCTGGAAACCTTTACCAGGCTCCTTTTATTCTAGTGCTTTCCCTTCTTTGACTATTTCTAATTTATCCCGTATATGGCTTGTTTATAAGTAGTTTACATGTCTCTCCCATCAGACTCTGAGGTCCTGGAGAGCAAGGATTAGATTTTTATCTATCTTGGTGTCCTGAGCACTTAGCATGATGCCTAAGAAAAATTAATGCAGAATACATATTTATTGGCTGAATAATTTGATTTGTGATACAGAATGAGCTCAGCTCAGGAGAGACTAGGGCTACATATATATATATATATATATATATATATATATATATATATATATATATATATATATATATATATATATATATATATATATATATATATATGTATGTATGTATGTATTTGTGAGTCATTGCTGTAAGGAAGAGAATTGAAACTATGACAACCTAAGTCACAAATGAACAGGCAAAATGGCGCCTTGGGCACACCCACATTTAGCAAGCATTCTATAAATGATAAGCCAGCAAAGGAGACTGAGGAATGGTTAGACACTCAAGGGGATATAGAGTTCATCTTTATTAACCATCCTTTTGTGCATTTATATATAGTTGATTAAAATTTTTTTTTCTCCCTTTTTAAAAAACAACAACCTTTCGGGGGCAGCTGGGTAGCTCAGTGGATTGAGAACCAGGCCTAGAGACGGGAGGTCCTAGGTTCAAATCCGGCCTCAGCCACTTCCTAGCTGTGTGACCCTGGGCAAGTCACTTGACCCCCATTGCCTAGCCCTTACCATTCTTCTGCCTTGGAGCCAATACACAGTATTGACTCCAAGACCGAAGGTAAGGGTTTAAAAAAAAAAACAACAACCTTTCTATCTTAGAAGCAATACAAAGTATTGAGTCTAGGCAGTAAGGCCAAGGCAATTGGGGTGGAAAGACTTGCCCAGTCACACAGCTAGGAAATGTCTTGAGGCAAGATTTGAACCCAAGTCCTCCCAACCTCAGGCCTCATACTTTTATCAATTGTGCTACCCATATTCTCCTCTGACCCTTTTCTTAGATTTTTATTTTATTTCCTGGGAACTAGGTCTATCACCAAGTTTTATTTTTCCTCCCTTTTCCCTTTGGATAGTCATAATCAGTTTTCTTACCTATCATCTTTTTAGACTAAAAGCCCATGTGAAGAGATTTGCAAGGCAATTGGCTATACATTTTCTCTAGCTATTGCTTCATGCTCTCCATCTGTAATCATTCGTCATTTTTGTATTTTAAGCTATAGTTTAAGAAATAACTGATAATTACACAGGACTTAAAAACTAAGAAAGTGCTTTATGCACATTGATTTGAGCTTTATAATCATCTCGTGATAAAATGACTGACTGTCACAGTGATAGTTATTAAGTATCAGGAGTGTGATGTGAACCCAGATCTTCAACTGACTGCAAATCAGCATCAAATACCCTCTGGTGGCCTTTCCTTCCAGTAATCCATCTCCCATTTTCACACCTCAGATCTTCCTCTTTTCTAAATCCTTTGCCTTTCCAGGGCAGCAGATATGAAAATACCACCTATAGGCCTGAAGTCTTCCATTCATTGCCCCAGGTTATGGGATCATTAGCAATGCTTTTTAGACTTCTTTTGATAGTACCATTTTTTCCGATGTGAATCACTTGAATTCATCTTAATATATCCTAATTAGACATATTTTTGTAGCATTCTCTGTCATATCTTGGATTCATACTCTAGAATGATATCACACCTCTTCAACAACTATCTACCCTCTGCAAGGAATCAACAACTGCCTTTACTCATCTCTTTTTATTCACTGATTTAGATATATTTAAGCAATGGTAAAGATAGGTAGGTCCCCAAGGAGATAGATTGCCATGATTTTTTAAAAGTACTATAGGAAAAAAAATTAGGTAAATAAAAAGTTATAAATATGGATATGTTTTATATGGGATAGAATAATTTTTAAACAATTTTTGAATGAATGAATTTTTTCTATTTTTGTTTCAATTCTATGTAGAAACCATTTTTGACAAATTTTTCTGACATTTTGGAATTCAGATTTTCTCCCTCCCTGCCTTCTTCTCTGCCCCAGACAGTAGATAATCTGATATAGGTTATACCCATACTTTTATGCAATATATATGTATTTATACACATATATTTCTTTTATCATGCTAGAAGACACATCACACATTTAATAAAAGTCTCATGAATTAAATAAAGTGGAAGATGGAATTCTTTGATCTCTACTCAGGCTCCAAAAGTTCCTTCTTTGGCTGTGGGTAGCATTTTCATCATGAGTCTCTTGTAGTTATCTTGGAGACTTGCTTTGCTGTTAAGATTAGTCCTGTGCTGAATGATTTAGTTTTTCACAATTGATCATTGTATAATATTTTTGTTAATGGGATACCTTGTCCTTCTGGTTATGCTCACTTCACTTTGCATCAGGTCATATGTCTCCAGGTTTTTCTGAACTCATCCTATTTATTGTTTCTTATGATACAATAGTATTCCATTACAACCATATACTACAACTTGTTCATGGATGAATTGATGAATTTAAAAATAAATTGATTACCTCCTATGTGTCAGGCAATGTGCTAAGTGGTGAGGATACAAAAAAGTAAATTTCAGGAATGGAGGACAACACATAGAGGAGTGACAGCCAGGAAGGAATATTTTGAGGGAAAAAGAACGGTGATTGGAGTAACAAGGCAATTGATTGAAATGCCCTTTCCAAGAATGGTAGTATTGATAATACGTTGGGAATGGGAGAAGAGGGCCCCTATAATGGCATTGAATAATGACACGGAGATGGTTGAGTTGGGGTCTAGTGGCCAAAAATTGTGTAAGGTAAGGTAAAAAGCTCACCAATCTGAATCCTAAATTGCAGGAGAGGGGACCCTTCATTCCATAAGTGGTGGCTCTGGGGAACCCATGGAAGATCCAAGAAGTAGAGCTAGAAAGGGAATTTACTAAGCACCACCCATTGGGTGCATCTGAAGTACTTTGTTCCATTCTGGGTGCCTTGTGTTTTGATATAATGAAAAGAGACATTGCACAAAGAGTCAAAAGTTCAAATCTGGCCTTGGACACTTACTACTAGCCTTGTGACCCTAGGCAAGTCACTTAATTAAAATCAATTATCTTACTTGTTAAACGAGAATCATATTACCAGTATTACCTAATTCACATAGTTATTCAAATGATCAAGTATAATGAGATCATGTAAATTAATGATGTCAAATTCAAAACCTGGAGCCATTAAAAAAGAAGAAAGTGGTGGCTGGAAAGCAGTCAGCATGCTGGAGATGGTCACGCTATAGAAAAAATGAATAACAAGTAATAATAAAATATGTATTAAACACATATAAAACATCATGCTACCCATTTAGTATACAAATAGAAAAACAATGCAGTTTGCTCTCAAGGAGCTCACATTCTAATGAGGGAAACAGGAAATTACATTTGCAGGACAGATGGGAAGGCCCATTGGTCTTTAGGGTGCAACAGCAGGCAGACTATACTGTACTTTTAATGCTATTTCCATTATTTAAAAGAATGTTAATTTCTTGTAGTGAATTACTTGACAATACCAAAGACTTTGATGTAAGACCCCCAGGGTCTTAAGTAGCCATGGCTGCAGAGGAGGCAGGGGCTGGATTTATTTATCTCATATAGTGGTTGCTTCCTTGGACTATGACTTTGGGGGCCAGTCTGAAAGCAGGGCTAATGGAGTGGGGAAGGCTTTGGTATTGGCTCTTCACAAAGATTGGTCCCCTCAATGACAGCTGGGGAGGAGGAGGTGGAGCTGGGTACAAGGTTTATGATCTGGGGGTCTTAGTCATTGTTGAGGCTCGTTGGCTCAAGATTTTTGACTGTTTGCCTCTGGGTCTGAGAGGAGGTAGTGGTCCAGGTGTTTTGGCTTGCCTCATAGATGCTGCTTCCTGTCTCTTCTAAAGAGAACTTCATCAGTGCTGTGTCTTGTTTTTGCAATGTTAATAATAGCTTCTATATTATGCTAATTCTCCTCCCCCAAATGCTAGTTTTCTCCCTTTAAAAGCTATCTTATGCTTATTTAATAAATACTAAAATGTACTTGTACATTTTATCCCTTGATAGAATGTAAGCTCCTTGAGGGCAATGGGTTCCATTTTATCTTTATGTGTTCAGCTCCCCCCTCCCCCTAGATGTTTTATAAATGTGTGTTGATTATAAAGTTAACAGGGAGATGGATTCAGTGAGCACTGTTGTTTTATTAGACTGGGGTAGAGGCACATGGGTCTTTGTTGTAGTTAGTCCTTGACTTTGTTCTTAACATTTTGTCATTTTTCCTAACTTGTAACAATTAAAATGTAACTTTTCTCCCAATTTACTTGTTTCTTTCTATGCTTTAAAAAGTGTCTTGTTTTGGAGAAAAGTTTACATATTCTTATCTTCTGAATTATTAATGGTGACCACATGTCCCCAAACATTAATTCTGTTGCAACAGAAGGTATGAGAGAAGTCTTATTTTTCAGTGATCCTAAAAGAATATGTAGGGAGTGAGGAAGTAATAAGAACTAGTGACTGCTATTTTTTATTTATTGGTTCAGCATGTAGCATGGCTGTGTTGCTTTGGTTACAGAGGCCTTTTTGTCAATGGAAATTGTTTACTAGATTTGTTTATTTAAAAAGTATTTACTGAGCATTTGCTATGGCATATCCACACATGAATGATGAGGTCTCTACCCACAATCAAAGCACAGAATCATATACTCATAAATTTAGAACTTGAAGTTACCGTAGAGTCTAATATAATGCAACCCTGTCATTTGATAAATGAGGAAACAAGTTAAGTGATTTGGCTAAGCTACTCAGGTAATGAGCAACAGAGCTGGGATTTAAGCCTGGGTCGTCTGACTACAAACCCAGTGTTCTTATGCACACAGTCTGAGTTGGAAGGAACCTTGGAATCCAGCTAGGCTGAACAAGGATCCCTTCTTTCTGAAAGCCCTCAATTGAATGAGAACCCAGTACCTCCAAAAGGGGCCTGTCCCTTTTTTGGATAGCTCTAATTGTTACGAAGTTTATTCTCCCATCACACCTAAATTTCCTTCAGCATCTGGTCCTGCCTCCTAGTTCAGCTCTCTGGAGCCGAGCACAAATCTAATTCATGTTCCATTGGGTAACTCTTCAGATACTTTGAAGGACACTAAAATATCTCCCCTCCCTTTCCCCTTCCCTGTGCCAGATAACCCCAGTTCTTTCAGGATCCTTATATGTCATGAACATGAGGTCTTTCCCCTCCCTGGGTATACTCCCCTGGACACTCTCCAACTTACCAGTGTACTTTTAGGACTGCAACATTCAGAACTGAACATAATTCTTCAGAAGGACTAGGGCAGAGTATATAATAATACTACAATTTCTGCAGTTTTGGTCACTGTCCCTAAATAAAGTAAAGATTACATTGGCTTTTTTTTTTTGTCAACATGGAATCTAGAAACCCCAAATTTGTGGCCTAGTAAGATCAGATGAACCTCAAGTTTTAGGACTAGCTCGTAAGTTGGAGACCCCAAAGCTTGTACTTGTTCCCCATTCCTGTGAGAATCCACCCTGAAGGGAATCTCAGACTGGCAGTTTCAGACTGAATAAGAAACCCTAAGGTAAAAGACAATCCTCGTTAGGTGGGGCCAAGCCCAAGCCAAGTGACTCTTTAGCGCAGTAGGCAGCGTGTCAGTCTTGTAAACTGAAGGTCCTGAGTTTGATCCTTGAAAGGAGGGTGTGATACAGTGGAAGAGGCTTCTGGAGACAAGAAGAGTCACTTAGCTTGAGCTTGGCCTCATCTGAGGGTGATTGTTGTTTACCTTGGGGTCCATTATTCAGTCTGAAACTGCTAGCCTGAGATTCCCTTCAGGGTGGATTCTCACAGGAATGGGGTTACAAATACAAGCTTTGGGGTCTCCAACTTATGAGCTAGTCCTAAAACTTGGGGTTCATCAGATCTTACTAGGCTACAAGTTTGGAGTTTCTAGATTCCATGTTGACAGGCTGTCTTATCACACGGTTGTCTGAGTTCAATCTTGTAGTTTTTCAGCTCCCTGGGTAGCCATGTAGCCACAATTCCCCTTTCTAGGTAACAGAGTTGACATAAGTGCTAGGCTTGGCATCATGTAGACTTGATTAGAAATGTAGACTTGAGTTAGAAAATTATCAGCCGCTTGCTTGCTGTGTGATCCTGGGCAAATCATTTAAGCCTCTTAGCTTGAGATTCTTCATCTGTAAAATGGAGATAATAATAGCACCTATTTCATGAAATTGCTGTTGGAATAAAATGAGATTTTTAAAAAAGAACTACTTTTTAAACCCTAAGATGCTATATAAATGCTAGCTATTGTCATCATCATCATCATCATCATCATCATCATCGAGTTGTAAAGTTCATTTAAAAAATCTAAATGAAGACCATATTCCTATTATTTTTCATCTTATTGGATTTGACTAAGTGTTAAAGCCCATCATCTTTTCAGATCCTCATTAAGATCTGCGTCTTGCCTCTCAGATCTATATCATCTATAATGAGATGTAGTCATCAGATGAGATAATAAATATAAAGCACTCAACACAATGCCTGGCACATAGCAAGCAATGTATGAATGCTAGTTATTTTGTTATTATTATTGCAAGTTTGTCAGATATGACTATTACACCTTATCCTAAGTTCTTGGTTTTTAAATATTAGTACAGGGCTAAGCATAGTCCTCTGGGGTATTTCACTGGAGGAGGATCTCCCAAAGTGACATTCAGTCAGTCCTGAATCCAACCAATTATACTATGTAGCCCCTTTTTCTGTATACCATGAGAATGGGTCATAGTTCCCTCTGTAAAACGAGAGGGTTGGACTAGTTGACATCTGAGGTCCCTTCCACATCTACATCTACCAATCAGTGATTCAAAAATTGCCCCTTAGATTGTTTCTGAGGACCAGGCTCACAGCAGGGGTTGTACCATTAAAAGTAAGGGCAAAGTGCTTCATAGGTTGTGAGAAGAAAGAGAACATATCTGCCTAGCTGTGGAAGAAAGCTTAGAGGAAGTAATATTTGAGATACTTCTTTTAAATACATTGATATATACCCCACAGTGCCCTGCCCCACCAGAGAATTCTTCTTTGTTACAAACAAGTACAATTAAAGTAAATCAGTTAACATGTCAGCCAGATCTGAAAAATGTCAACTTCATTCTGCACCTCTGCAGAGAAGAGGAGGAGACACGGCTCATCAATCCACTGAAATGATTGTCCATCAAATTGATCAGAATTCTGAAGTTCTTCAGTGGTCATTTACATTAGTGTGGTAGTTACATAAATTGTTCTTTAGGTTCTACATACTTCTCTCTGCATGGATTCATACAAGTCTTCCTAGATTGCTTGTAATTCTTCATGTTTGTTTCTTATGATACAATAACATTCCATTACATAAATATAACACAGTTTGATCTAAAGATCTTTACCCATTTGACCTCCTTGGGATAGATGCCTAGTAGTGATATTATTGAGTCAGAGTAGCAAGAATAATGACTTGTCACAAAATTCCAAATTCTATTTATAAGATCATAGATTTAGAACTGGAAAGGACGTTAGAGACCATCAAGTTCAATCCTTTCATTTTAAAGATGAGGAAATAAGGTCCTCCCTGGAGCAGTTAGACTGGTTTACAGCTCCACTAACCCAGCACTCGTATGTCTGTCTTCCCAAGGATATAATTTCCATTGTGGGGTAGTATTCTTCTCATGAGAACAATGTGAATGTAATGAATATTGTCCACTCATGTTGCTTTTTAATTTTAATGATCATTTAAATTGTCCCCTTTTTAAAAAAAGTTTATTTGCTTCATAGGTTTTTCATAAATAATTCCCCTCTTCACTTCTCATAAAATGATTTTTCTGAATCAAACGTATACTTATTCCAACAGTCTTCATCTTGTCTGCCATGCCAAGACAAAAACAGAATGCAAGCAGAAAAACCCACAGAGAATTTGGCAGTTTTTAATCAAATACATTACGTTCCATGCCTTTTCAGGATTCTAGAGTCCCTTGACATCGGCCTCTATGCAGTTTCTTCAAGGCATCCCTATTGTGCATTTTCACTGGCTTTCCCCATGCCTGGAATTCTCTCCCTCTTCTTTATTTCCTGGCTTCCCTGACTTCCTTCAAGTCCCAGATAAATCCCACCTTATACAAAAAGTCATCTCCAGAGTGCTTTCCCTCTCTTCATTATCTCCAGTTCAACTTTCTATATCTTGTTTGCACATAGTTGATTCTATGTTTTTAGTCAGCTCATTGACTGACTGACTCAGCACACCTTTGCTGGGTTTGTGTAATGTGCATCCCAAAGATGTGTCCTTTTTCCTTATTATTCACTAGAACAAAGGTCTCCAATCACGCCCCAAAAGATCTTTGGGGGAGGGAGAAGGTAAGGCTCCAGTGCCCATCCAGTCTTTAGGCTTCAACATCATTTTCTAGCTCACACACATACTATGGAATTTCAGATTTATCAAAGCTTCATCCAAAATGAGACTGAAATCCCCGAGGACCTAGTAAGATGAATGGCAAGTCACAGCCTAGATCTAGTAGGGTGGGCTTGCCCTAGACAGCACTCTATGGTCCCCACAGTCACAGTGGCCAAAACTGCCCCTGGTAATCTTTCTCTCAGTCTAGAAAGAAAAATTTTCATTCATTTGCCTGTAAATCGTTTATTGGCCTTGAATCCAGTGGCACAAAAGGGCCTTTGTTTGCCCTGGGCCAGAGCTATTTATAAAAAGGACTATACACACTCCTTTTTCTTATGTCCTGTTCTTCCAACTATTCAGAGCTCAGAAGTAATAGGCCCTTTGTAAAACGGGATGGAGTATTTCAATCAGGGGTGAGAAGAAAAACGAGGAAATATAATGATTCCATCTTTTTCTATTTTCCCCTTGTATAGTGTTTTATTCCTCTGGTATTGAATTTCAAAGCCCCAAGAGACTAGAGGAGTGGGAGTTAAGAAGAGAGGGGAAACTGGGTAGGATCCAAAGAAAAAATTTATAACACTGCAAGAGGAATTTTGAAAGTGAAACTCAAGGAGCTTGATTCTATTATGTTATGAATGATGAAATAAAATGGAAGCCTTAAACTGAGTCCATGTGCCTTCTCCCCTTAAATGATTCACTGTAGGGTTTCTCTCTTCAAATGAGACAGTATTTGTAAAGTGCTTAGCAAGAGTGTCTGGCACACAAATGCTTGTTCCGCTCCCCTACCCCGTTTTGCCTGAACTTGCAGAAATCAGGGCCGGAGGTAATAATAGCAACAATTAACCTTTACATAGTTGCTTTCAAGTTAGTAAATAACTTTATTAACATCTCATTGGAACCTCCCAATATCCCAGTGAAGTAGGTATCATGGGAATTATTCGCCCCATTTTAAAGATGAAACCAAGGCTCAGAGAGACTGTGATTTACCCAGATCACACAGCTCACAAATGTCAGAGAGATTATTTGAACCCAAGTGTTCCTGAGCCCCGGTCCTGTATTCTCCCCACTACTTCAGGCTGCATTACTATAGACAAAGGGTAGCCTTGGTTTGCTCAGATAATGACTTCAGCATCTCAGGTCTAAGTAAGGAACCTATTCTCCCTAGTCATTACTAACACAACCTCACCTGCCTAGGAAGCATGACAAATTGTTTTATCTTTGACATGGAATAGAATAAATTTCGCCAGGAACTAATGGAAGGTAGTGGGGTACAGTTAGGAGAGTCAAAAAAGACTGATATCTAATTAAATAAGACGAGAAAAGAGAAAAGTAGATTGGGACCAGATCATAGAGGATTCTGTATGAGAAGGAGTTGATAATTTATCCTACAGGACGCAGGGAGCCAGTGACAATTTTCAAGGAAGAAGTGACATAGTCTGAGGGGAGGATGAACTGAATGGAAAGAGACAGGAAGATCAATGAAGAGTTCTTTCTACAATCCACCAAACCATCATCTAGCCTTTGCCTAAAGATTTCTGGTGAAGGAGGATTCAAGACCTTCCAAATAGCTTATTCCTCTTACACAGTTCCAAATGTTAGAAAGTTTTTCTTACATCCAGATGAAATCTCCCTCTTTGCAGTTTCTCCCCTGTGTTTCCAATTCTTTTTCCCTGGGATTTTTAACCAGGCTGAATGGGAAAATGGTGCTGCTTCTAGCAGAAATGGAAAATCAGGAGGAGAAAAAGGGAGAGATGCTTTCATGGTGAAAGGTGATTTGTAGTTTAGGCCTGTCACCTTTGGAATGACACTGGAAGTACAAATTCGCATGAGCTCTGGGAAGAAGTCAAGGGAGAAAGCACTGGTTTAAGGGTCACTCACATAGAGAGATGTGTTGCTTAAAGCCACAGAGGTGGGAAGAATTTCCAATGGATATTGCAAAGGGAATAACTGCAGACTATGGAATGAACCTTGAGAGACTTACTTATGGGGCAAAAAGAGAGACTCCCTTCCCTCTTTCAGGGACCAGGAAAGTTGTGTTTGTACAAGTGTAAAAAAAAAATTAAACCCAGGGTTACAAAACCAGCGTTAGCAAAATTTAGACACAACAATAGATGATGAGTGTATAGTTGGGCTATTACCATAGTGGTATGGTGTCCTAGGACTGAGCCAATTTGAGAAGCATTATAATATGGGTGATTAGTGTAAGCTCCTTAAAGACTGTCACTATTGTCATAAATATCATAACTCTAGAGCTGGAAGAGAACTCAAAAGCCGGCTAGCCCAACCTCATTTTACAGATGAAGAAACTGAGGTCCAGGGAGAGTAAACCATCTGTCCAAAGTTAAAGAGCCAGCATTTGGTCTTTATTTCTGTTTCTCTCCAGCACCTGCCACAGTGCTAAGCAGAAAATGTTCATTTAATTTTCACTGAGTTGTTAATAGCAACTGGATCTGTGATTTCTCTGGTGTTGGGAACTCCCTAGGAAAGGAAACTCTTCCAATTGATTGAGGCCAGCACCTTCTCTACAATTTTCAGGCTTAGAGAGCTACCCAAAGCATGAAGAGATTATACAGCCTGTCCATTCTCACATAACCAGTATGTGTTTGGAAGTAGGACTTGAACTTAGGTCTTCTTGGAACTAAGGACAGATCTAATTACATTGTGCCATATTGCTAATTAATCTGATTGTTGAGTTGAAGCATATCCCCTCTCCCCATAAATTTGAATGAAGCTCATAAGTATTTTTAAATGAAAAGTTAGGCAAAAGATTAAATTTCCATTTCCCTTCTCAAATAATATGAAAGCTTATTGTGCTCAGTAAAGTATTCCATTTCCAGGAAGATCCACAATGGCCTGGGTGTGACCCTGTGTTTCTCAAAACAGTATGAATGAGGAGCAGAAGATTTGCCAGGTCTTCTTAGGCTAAAAGATTTTGAGTAGCAGTCCAGGGTTAGGCTATGCCTCTGTAGTCTGAAGAGCTGTCCTACGAAGTACTCTATACCTGGTGACTCATGAGATGATGAATTATCTTGACTACAGAAACTCATGGGGGCTATTGACTAAGACAGAAGTGATGGTAGTGGCGGTGATCCTTACTTAGAGTATTAAAACATTGAAGTAGAATATCTTATTTCTTTAGCTGAAACAGACTTAATTCTTTAAGTACATAGTATCTCCAACAATTCCACTTTCTTGAGGCAGTTTGTCATGGAATTAGGAAAATATGGGTCCAAGATATTGCTCCCTACATTTACTCGCAAATGAGTCTTTGAATTTCTGTTTCCTCTTCTGTAAAATTGATAACGATAGCTATTATTTATATTCTTTAGAAAATTTACATCATTAGATTGGGCACAAAGTATACACAGCAGTGTTCTATGTGCTTTGAGTACTCAGAAAGGGGAGCAGGCTTATGAACTATTGGTTTTTTAAAAAATCACTCAGACTAAGCTGGAGGATATCAAGAAAGGGAAATTGTGCATAGTTGATACACATAAATATTTGTTGAATGGACACTGAATTAAACCACAAAGAAAAACCAACAGAACTTGCATCAACCACCAGCAGCTTCCTTAAATCTTCTCCGTGACCCTAGTGTCTTGTGCATTTCAAGAACAGGTGATTTCTTCATTTGGAATGTTTCTCAGTCTACCCAAAGTCACAATCCCTCCATGGCATAGTTTCTTATTTTCTTAGTAAGTTACAGTGATTTGAGGGGGGGAAAAGGCATCTCCTGGCATCCCATCCCAGGGTAAATCTACTCTAGAAACCTGTTTCCTCTTCTATAAAATGAAGATATTGGATTAAATCAGAGATCTTGGGTGGCCTTGGAAAAATAATAGATTTCAAGGTGAAAGCAACCTTAAACTCTCCTTTTGTAGATGAAAGAAACAATCCCTGAGATAAGCCATTTGCCCAATTTTGCTTAAGTAGTGAATGGCAGGGCCAGGTTTTAAAACTGAACCTTTCACTTAAAATCCAGTGTTTTATTTATTCTCTTTTTTGTTATATCATTGTTATTTCCCAATGTTATCCCTCCATTCCTACCCCTTATGGAGATCTTTCCTGTAATAAAAAGTACAAATAAGGAAAATACCCACACATTGGCCGTGTCTGGAAATGTGTGCCTCATTCCACACTTGTGGTCCATCATGTCTTCTCCTGAGAAGCAGGAAACATACATCACCATCAGTTTGTGATGTTGAATAGTTCTTAAGTCTTTCACTGTTTGTTCACTAACATTACTGTGGTCATATTGTTCTAGCTCTTCCCTTCATGAGTTAGAAAGCACACCTTCTTTTCAGCATGTTCATCTCATCTGGTCCAGTGATGATTTTTAAGGTCTTCCCTATCTCTTGCTCCTATGGCTTCCCAAATAATATATACAATTACATAATGTTTTAAGATTTATTATAAATAATTTATGTAATTTAAGGCTCATAAAATGTCTCATAGTTTTATTTCATTTGATCTTCATGACAACTGTATGAGTTCAATATCACAATGCCCATTTGATAATGGGAAAACTCAGGGTCCCTGTTAGTAATTGACAGAGGCAAGATTCAAACTTAGATTTCTCCTGAATTGTCAGAAGTATTTAGAATGGTGAGTGAAGAGCCCAGTATTGTTCCTACTGTTAATAATAATTATTTTAAAATTATACTATAGAAATCTCTGTTATCATATCTTTATTATTATCTAAGAGGATTATTCATTATTGTTTAATTTACTATTATGATACCTTGAATAGGATGCTAACAAATTATATTTTTAAAAAGCCATAATATCCATAAAAGGACTACAAAAGAACTTTTTAATAGTTATGGGCCTATTAATCTGACCAGACCAAGAATGAAAACAAAGAGTTCCTACTAAGATGAACTTACAAGATGATTTAATCATATCATGTGCTTAGTTAAGGTTTGGTTGTTTATTCAGTGCTCTTTCCACAAGCCTTAGGGACAGTTGGGTGGTTCAGTCATAGAGCAACAGACCTCCAATTAAGAATTTACATTTAATTTAATTTAAATTTAATTTAAAGTTGAATTTAAATTCAGCCTCAGACACTAATTGCGTGACCCCAGGCAAGTCACTTAACCTTGTTTGCCTCAGTTTCCTTATCTGTAAAAGCTTGAAAAGGAAATGGCAAACCACTCTATCTCTGCCAAGAAAACTCAAATAGGATCACAAAGAGTTGGGCACAGCTGAAAAAGACCTTAACAAAAGTAGAGGTAGCTCCTTGGTGCCATATGCACAAAGAACTCTACTTGGAGTCAAGAAGACTTGGGTTCAAATCACTCAGATGACTCTTGGCAAGCCCCTTAACCTCCCTAAGGTGTAGTTCTCTAGTAAAATGGAGGAAATGGACTCCTTGACCTTAAGGTTCATTCCAACTCTAAATCTCTGATTATATTATGACAAAAGGCGGGAATGCACAAACATGTTCTTTGGCTAAAAATGTAATGTCTTGGTAGTGGGCAGATGACTGGGGCTATTGAGAAGTCTGGGGCAGCCTGCCCTGAAACCAAAGAACAGCCACCCCTGCAGTCTTAGTTGACAAGTGGAATTTTTTAATGTGCTTCTGTGTACGTCTAACCTTCGTTAGCTCTGCACAGTGGGTCAAGATGCCCTTTTGCCTCATCAAATGAGGGACATACGTAATCACCTTCAGCCGTCTGATCATTCTTCCAGTTGGTGGGGTGACGTGGGGTGGCTTCCCTCTGAAAAGCCATTTGTGGAATAAACTAAGCATGAGCTTGTAAGAATTCCCAGGCCTGCCTGTCCCCTTTCTCAACTGCAAGAGAAAAACCCAATCACAAAAGCAAAAAAGAATCTCTTTGCAATACTATCTGACTTTCATGAAGTAGAAAAGACTTGGTTTTTCTCCAGCTTCACTTCACTTTGTGAGAAACAAGGTGTGATATTGAATCTGGAACCCACAGACTTGGGCTTACAGCTTGCTAATGGCACTCCATATGTGACCTTGTACAAGGCCTTTACCTTCCTCATCTGTAAAATGAAGGGTTGGCTTAGGTGATTTCTAAGATACTAGACAGCTTTAAACATCTACTATCTTGCAAGAAACTGATGGTTTAGAATGGTTGACCATGTTGTAGACTCTGAGGTTCCCGGGCCTTCCCAAGATCAGGAAATCCCCTTGTGCCTGCCTGATGTCCAGGTAGGTAAAAAAAAAAAAAGAGAGAGGGCAGCAGAGAATGGCAAAGTGACTCAATACCACAAATGGTCATAGCTTTCCTTCTAGGAGCTCATTCTTCCTGCAGTTTAGCAGTAATTTTTAATATCAGTGCTTCCTCTTTCCTCCTTCCCTCCCCTGCTTTCAAATTTCAAAATGCAACATTAAGGCAACTTTTAAATTTTCAATGAATCCTGAACAGAGACTCTTTCAGAGGATTTGAGTTCAAATCCTGCTTTTTTCATTTATCTCCTGTATGATCATGGTCTAGTCACTTCATCTCTCTGGAGCCACAGGTCCCTCTTTTGTAAAATGAGACAATAGGGGTAGATGATCTCTTAGATCTCTTCCAGATCAAAAATGGCACAATCCTGTAAAGCAAACAGATGCTTTGAGAGCAGCCTGACCCATTGTAGCTGCAGATTCAGGCTCACAGGTGACAGGAGATCCTTGCAGGCTGCCCTTGTTTAACCCTCCTCTAGTTTTTTACTTAGGAAGGCTTCTGGGGCCAGAAGAGTCTCTGAATGTGGGGCAATATCTCTCCTGCATAACTTTCTAACCCTTGAGAACCTGATCCTTTTGGGGCTGGGTAGCCAGCAGCCTCTGTAGAATTTCACTCCCTTATCTGGTTGAAGCCCTGATTATAGCAGGTGAGGCACAAGAATACGTATAAACAGCCCAGTTAACCTGAGAGGTGTTTCACCCTTCAGCCTGGCAACCCTAAGGAGTTACTTTTAATATTTACAGGGTTTGGTGGGGAGAGGGAAGCAGAAACTTGAGCACTTGGTGCATGTTGCTTTTTTTTTCTTTCTAAAATCACCTGTAAAGGAAGATAAGTATTGAGGCCTTGGAAGTATTCTATGACAGGAGTTTTGTAGGGGTATTTGTGGTAGCCCATTATGCTGCCTTATATTAGCATAATGGGCTACCACAAATACCCCTACAAATATTATTAAATCGAACTCTACATCCTTCTCTGGGGCAGCTACACTTGAGGAAAAAGAAATGACAATCTTGTGGGCTGCCTCAGTTCTCAGGTTACCTGTGTGACCATGGAAGAAGTCACGTGTCTCTCGCTGCCTCAAACTCCCCATCTGTAGAATAGACTTAGGGATCCTCCCTCCCTGCTCCACAGAGACAAAGAGATCACCAGAGTTAGAGACAGGAAGTCCCGAGTTCAAATATAGCCTCAGACCCATTTTGAGTGACTCTGGACACTGAACTTGTCTTATCCTCATTTTCCTCATCAAGGGGCTGATACCATCTATCTTAGTGTTTTTGTGAGGATCAAATAGCATGAAAAGGTCTTCGAAAAGGTCTTCTCTATAAATGTTAGCTATTATTCTATTATGCCAAAGTCTTGAGACCCTTCACAGAGAAGCTGCATAAATTCTAATGTTCAACATGGGCCTTGTCAGGTTCTTAGCAGGCATTTGATGATTTGGGTTTCTCCTACCCATGATCTATAGCCTAGGCTAGGTTGCATCCACAGTTCGTCAAAACTAGAGGAAGCAAAGAAAAAGAGGACTGCTCATTCTGCCAGCGTTTAGTCCTGACTCCATCCCTAACTGGTTCTGTGACCTTTGGAAAGTCATCCAAGCTTGATCTCCTCAGCATTGAAATAATGAGAATGAACTAGCTGCTCCCTAAAGTTCTTACCAGTTCTAATGTTCTAGTTTATTTTTTTAAGTTCTTCCCACCTCTGATTCAGAAATTCTCTAAGGCCCCTCCCAGCTCTGATATTCTGGGTTCTAAGGGCCCTTCTAGCTCTGACATTCTCTGATCTAAGGATCTTTCCAGCTCTGACATTCTCTGTTCTAAGGTCTCTTCCAGCTCTGACATTCTGTGCTTTAAGGAACTCTTGCCATTGATGAGCAGCCTGGGGTTGACCTATTTTAGAGCACATGGTGAGACACCAGAGTACAATGGATTGCACTCTATGTTTGGGATCAGAGGACTTGGTTTCAAATCTTTTTTTTTTTTTATTTAAAAGAAAAAATTTTTAAACCCTTACTCTCTGTCTTGAAGTCAATACTGTGTATTGGTTCCAAGGCAGAAGAGTAGTAAGGGCTAGACAATGGGGATAAAGTGACTTGCCCAGGGTCACACAGCTGAGAAGTGTCTGAGGCCAGATTTGAACCTAGAACATCCCATCTCTAGGCCTGACTCTCAATCCACTGGGCTACCCAGCTGCCCCCTTGGTTTCAAAGTCTTGATTCTTGCCATTAATAACTCTTTGTGAAATTGAGCAAGTCACAATCTCTCTGCACTTTATTTTCTTTTGTTCTTTCTTTTTATTAAAAATATTTTAATAATATCTTTTGTATTTATGTCTCGTTCATTTCCAGAGAGCCCACTCTTATAACCAAGAATGAAAAAAAAAAGGGAAAATATGGCAGTTTAGCCAAACTCACTGATACATCAACCCAGTCTGACACTGCAGTGTTCTGTATCTGGAGCCTCTGATTTCTGCCTAGAAAGGAAGGTGTATTTTCTCGTCTCTTCATTGGGGTTGTTTGGTCACTATAATCGCATAGTGTTTAGTTTTGTCTTTTCTTCCCATTTCCACTGTTGTTGGCATTATGAATATTGCTTTCCTGTTTCTTCTCCCTCTACCTTGCATGTGTTGGGATAAATTGAACTTCACTGTCTACTGGAAAAAAAAATAAGGCTATTTTAGATAAAAAAAAATAAAGCCCCAAAAGACTGCGCCTTGGCCTGGGTTGCCTATTAAAGGACATCTGGTTGACTGCATGGCCTCTGCGATCCCTTTCAGCTGGAAATATATAGTCACCTACCCAGCATCCCCTTGATAAAGTTCATGCAAAGGCATATCCATCTTCCTTATCTCTTGTTCCCAGGGAAGCAGAAAAGTACTTGGGCTCTAAGCAGAGTACATCCAGACTGCCACACAGGCTCCCAGTGATTTGTATTTATGTCACCTTCATTTCCAGAGAGCCAAGAACAAAAAAAATAAAAATGAAACTTAGGTAACTAATGCTATCCCCAATGTTCTAATTACAAAAGAATGCTGGATTAGAAAGAAATCAGGAAATGTGGGTTCAAGTTAAAGCTTTGCTTTGAGCAGATCATTCCCCTTGCTGAACCTTGAGTCTCTTCCTTTATAGAACAAAGCAATTCAATTATATAAGAATAGCTGATGTTCATGCCATGCATTGAGGTCTGTAAGGCATTTGAAATACATTATCTCTTCAGGCCTCACCATGGCACTTTATGATAGATCCTTGTCCCCATTTTACAGATGAGGCAGCTGAGTCTCAGAAAGGTGCTAGTAACAATAAGAGAAGGGATCAACTGGGTGCTGCAGTAGATAGAACATTGGGCTTGGAGTTAGTAAAAGCTGAATTCAAATCTTGATTCAAGCACTAGCTATGTGGCCCTGATCAAATCTTTTAACCACTTTGTGCCTCGATTTCCATGTAGGATAGTTAAGTGGCTCAGTGGATAGAGTGAGACTGAGCTCAGGAAGATCCATCTTGCTGAGTTCAGATCTGGTCTTAGACACTAGCTAGCTGACCCTGAACATGTCACATTACCCTGTTTGCCTCAGTTTCCTCATCTGTAAAATGAGATGGAGAAGGAAATGGCAAACTACTCCAGGAATCTGAAGTCAAAAAAATCCCAAATGGGGTCATAAAGAGTCACACAACTGAAACGACTGAATGAGATCACCATCTGTTTTCCTATCTATAAAATAAAGGAACTGGACTCAGTGGCCTTTAAGGCTCCTTCTAACTCTCCTATGAACAAAAATGTACATTCCCTGCCTCAAAAGGCTTACATTCTCTGGGAGGAAACAACAATTAATTTCCTTCCAGGTTCCAACAGTCTGTGGCATTATGCCTGTTTGGGAAGTGTCTGCTCAGTCTATAAAGCTCTCCCTTCGCCCTTTTCTTTCCTCACCATGGCTTTCCCCAACAATGCATAGCAAACATGCCTTTTTTTGTGACAGGGCTCACACCTCAGAGATGACGGGACAATCTGAAAATGCCAATGGCCTGGGTGTGACAGGTTAGCTAGAAAGCCCTGGAATGTTGGATAAGGGCTCTCTGACTTTCATGCGCTTCTCTGTTAAAAAAGAAAACAAAATCTGCCAGTGTTTCAGGGTCCTGGAAACCTTTTCCCTAAAGTCTCCCTCTTGGCACTGGGAGCAAAGGTAGGATGTTTTCTTCCTAAGGTCTGGGAGATAATCACCCAATTTTATTAAATGTCATGATTGAGCCAAAGGCCTTATGGAGCCTTCTGAAAGAAAGGGGGAGACTACTGTATAGATCAGGGTGTTTGGGGCCATATGAAGAGACAAAACAACAAATAAAAAAGGTTCAGTATTGGGAGACAGTAGACTTGGTTTAAGGCAGCAGTGTGGTACCATAGTGCATACAGTGCCAGTTCTGCAATCAGGAAGACTCCTTTTCCTGAGTTCAAATCTGGCCTCAGACATTTACTAGTTCTGTGACCCTGGGTGAGTTACTTCACACTGTTGTCTTAGTTTCCTCATCTATAAAATGTTCTAAAGAAAAAAAAATGGCAAACCACTCCAGCATCTTTGCCAAGAAAATCTCAAATGAGGTCATGGAGAGTTAGAAATGACTAAACACAACTGAACAATAGACTTGGTTTGGACCATCACTACTTATGTGACATGGAGGCTGTGTGACCTTGGATAAGATAATTCACCCCTCTGCACCTCAGTTTCCTCTTCTATAAAATGAAGGGGTTGGACTTGATGGGCTCTAAGTAAGGTCCTTTCCAGATCTGTATCTATGACCTTATGATTACTTGGAATAGAAAGGGTTCTGGGCCCTCCAAGTTCTGACAGTCTGTGTTCTCAGTTCTGACTACCTCTGTTACCCTAGGAAAGTCACTTAACCTGTTCTAACTGTACTAGGCAATTCAAGATCCCTCTATATTCCAAGTAGCCATATATTCCATTATAATCTTGGTTAAAACTTAGAACCTAGAATGTCAGAGCTAGGAGGGGCCTTAGGACAAAATCTGAATCCAGGAACTTTTGAGTTCCCAGCTGGTATGCTTTCTAATTGTATGACCCTGGGCAAGTCACTAAACTTCTGTGGGCCTCAGTTTCTTCAACCGTAAATGAGGGGGTAGGATGTCATGCTAAAAACAATTATTAATATTCATTTTCTTATATTTTGATTTCTAAATTATCTTCTCTCTTTCCCCCTCTATGAGAAGTAAGCAATTCTATATACCTTATACATTTGTGAGCATGCAAAGCATATTTCCATATTATTCAAGTCATTGAAGAAAACATATAAAGCCATGAAGAAAACAAAGTGGAAAATGGTATCAATCTGCATTTAGACTCCCTTAATTATTATTATTATTATTATTGCTGTTGTTAAACCCTTACCTACTGTCTTAAAATCAATACTGGGTATTGGTTCCAATGCAGAAGAGTGGTAAGGGCTAGGGGTTAAGTGATTTGCCCAGGGTCACACAGCTAGGAAGGGTCTGAGGTCAGATTTGAACCCAGGACCTTTCATCTCTGGGTCTGACTCAGTCTACTGAGCTGCCCAGCTTCTCCCATTAATTCTTTTACTGAAGGTGTAGGCATCATTTTTCATCATGAGTCTTTTGAAGCTGTCTTAGATCATGATATTGATGAAAATAGCCCAAGTCATTCAGAGTTGATCCTCATACACATTATTACTATTACTGTGTACAATGTTCTTTTGGTTCTGCTTGCTTTCCTTTGCATCAATTCTTGTGGTTCTTTCTAGGTTTTTCTGAAACCATCCTGCTCATAATTTCTTATAGTACAATATTTTTCATCACAGTCATCAAATGTTCAGCCATTCTCCAATTAATGGATAACCCTTCAATTTCCAATTCTTTGTAGCCACAAAAAGAGCTGCCATACTGCTGGGTTTATACCCCAAAAAGATCATAAGGAAAGACTTGTACAAGAATATTCATAGCTGCACTCTTTGTGGCGGCAAAAAATTGGAAAATGAGAGGATGCTCTTCATTTGGGGAATGATTGAACAAATTGTGGTATCTTTTGGTGATGGAATACTATTGTGCTTAAAGGAATAATGAACTGGAGGGATTCCATGTGAACTAGAACGACCTCCAGGAAGTGATGCAGAGAGAGAGGAGCAGAGCCAGGAGAACATTGTACACAGAGACTGATACATTGTGGTACAAATGAATGTAATGGACTTCTCTGCTAGCAGCAATGCAGTGACCCAGGACAATTCTGAAGGACTTATGAGAAAAAGGCTATCCACATCCAGAGAAAGAACTGTGGGAGTAGAAACACAGACAAAAAACAACTGCTTGATTACATGGGTCGAGGGGAATATGGTTGGGGATGTAGACTCTAAACAATCACCCTAGTGGAAACATATACAACATGGAAATAGGTTTTGATCAAGGACACATGTAAAACCCAGTGGAATTGCTCTTTGGCTATGGGAAGGGGTGGGAGGAGGGGAGAGAAAGAATATGATTCTTATCACCAAGGAATAATGTTCTAAATTGACTAAATAAAATTTTCAAAAAAAAGAACTGCTATAAATATTTTTGTACAAATAGATCCTTTCCCTCCTTGTTTGATGCCCCACTAACTCTTACACACACACACACACACACACACACATTTATATAGTTATGTTATCTCTTGGTGACCACTGCTATTTCCTTCACTGGGCCTAATATATTGCTGTGTCAGCTAGGGTAGGCTGCACTTAATGATCCTATGATATGATTTTTCTTCTTGCAAGAGGTCACTGTGGTCTTAGAGCCAGAAATACCTGAATTCAAGTCTTCCCTCTGACATATACTGGCTGGCCAAGTTAACCTTGTGCTCTCTACAGCTTGCTTAGCCTATGAATTGCAGAGAAGGCACTGATTAGCTTTGATAAGAGCGAGTTTCTTCATCTGGGAAGTTCTCTGTGCTAATGAAATCACTGGTCAGGTCCCTCTTCTCTGTCCTCCCTCCTGTGTAAGAAAGAAATCTGGTTTGAACTTTTCCTGTTATTCAACCACTTTTCTAAGCCGAGTTGTCCATCTCCCTCTGCTCCTTGTGGGGTTTATTGGGGTAACCACATGCCAGGCCTGGCTTTCCCTGAGCTCCTCCAATTTCTCCAGGGCGAGCTTGTTGTGCCCTGGGACCTCATAGTTCAAGCAAAACAGGTACAGTTGAACAATGGCCCCTGTAATATGGTCTGTTGGTGGAGAGATGATGCAATATCAGGAGGTCACATACCTTCCCTGTGAGTGGGAGCAGGCTGGGGCAGCCTGAGAAGGGGCCCATTGTTAGGTTTCCTCTGAGGGCTCCCTACCAAGAGGCAGCCTCAACGCAACTTATTGGTCTGTATCACATTGCACTACAAACCACCAGGTACATGTAGCCCCAGAGGCAGGGTTACCAAATTTCTATGCCTCGTAGGAGGACATGGCCACAAGTTGACCAGCACAGACTGTGTGTGTAAAGGAGAAAATGCCCTCTGGGTACTGTCTTTCTCTTTTATTCTTTCTTTCTTTTTTTTCTTTTATTCTTTAAAAAAAATGAAGGGAGTGGGGGGGGGGAGACAGCTAGATGGCTCAATGGATAGTCAGGCTTGGAATTGGAAGGTTCTGGGGGAAAATCTAGCCTCAGTCACTTCCTAGCTGTGTGATCCTGGGCAAGTCATTTATCCCTCATTGCTTAACCCTTACCACTCTTGTGCCTTGGAACTAATAAGTATCATATCTGTCAACATGGAAATATAGAAATCCCCAGTTTACTTAGTTTAAGGTTATAAGCCCCAGGTTTTGACCTTGCCACAGGAGGTTTCCCCCTGAGGGAAGGTCCCACTTCACCAGACAATGGACATCCACTTCAGCTTTGGCACAGTAGGTAGTGCATTCAACTTCAAGCTGAAGGTCCCGAGTTCAATCCTTGGAAGGAGGGTGTGATATACTGGGAAAGGCTTCTGGAGACAAAAGAGCTACTTGACTTTGGATGGGGTCTACCTCCCACCTGAAGTGGATGTCTATTGTCTAGTGAAGTGGGACCTTCCCTCAGAGGGAAAACTCTCCTGTGACAAGGTCAAAACCTGGGGTTTATACCCTTAAACTAAGCAAACTGGCAATTTCTATATTTCCATGTTGACATATCTAAGAAAGAAGATGAGGTTGTTTTTTTTTAATGGAAGGAAAATACATAATATAAAAATTGGGGGCAGCTGGGTGGATCAGTAGATTGAGAGCCACGCCTGGAGATGGGAAGTCCTGGGTTCAAATCTATTCTCGAACACTCCCTAGCTGTGTGACCCTGGGCAAGTCACTTAACCCCCTTTGCCTAGTCCTTATTGCTCTTCTACCTTGGAACCAATATACAATATTATATCTAAGACAGAAGGTAAAGGTTTTTAAAAAATGAATGAATGTCCTTTTTTGGTGAACATCACAACTGTTTCCTACTTTAAGACTTCACCTGGATGAACATTCCAAGTTCCCTAAACTATTGCTTTTATGAAGTCTTAAAGTATCAGAAGGATTAGATTTATTCTGCTTGGCTTTTTTTGTGATTACCCTACAAATACTTGAAGATAGTTCTGAGGTATCCTTTAGCTTTGTTTTTGTCAGTGTTAGCTTGGAGAAGGAAATAAGTACTGGGACACAAGTGATCTCTTCAAATACTTAAAGCACTATTGTTGGGAAGAGAGATTAGCTTTGTTCTGGTTTGCCCCAGAGGTCAGAACTAGGAGCAATGGAAGTAGTAGAGTAGTAAGAATTTTGCTGGATATAAGGGAAAATAATTCACAATTAGATCTGTCCTGTATAAAGACAGGCTGCCTTTGGCAGAAATGTGTTCTCCCTCACCAGAAGTGATCAGAATCTGGATAGCCTCTTTTGGGGACAAAAAAAAATTGTAGGGGGATTCCTATTTAAGTATGGGTTAGACTAGATGGAAGTCCAGTGGAAAGAATCCTGGCTCTAGAATTGGGGACCTGGATTCAACCTCTGAAATTGTTGCATCCACAAATTGTTTACTAGTTAGGTCAGTGATGGCAAACCTTTTAGAGACCAAGTATCCAAAGTGTGTTGAGTACCCTCATGCCGTCTGTGAGCCACCCCCTTAGCCCAGACAGGGGAGCAAAGAAATGCTTCCATTGGGCTGCTGGACAGAGGGGTGGGTGATATAAAAAATGTCCTCAGGTGTGGTGAAGAGGGGGAAGGGAGCAGCCTCCTTGGGCACACTCTAACATGTATGTCATAGGTTTGCTGACATGGACCTATAGGATCTCTTCCAACTCTGAGATTCAATAATTCTGAGAATTTCTCTAGCCCATGGAAAGATTCTTTTGAACAGGGTGGATGAAAATATGGCATAGTAGAGAGAGAGTTCTGCCTTGGGATTCTGGAGACTTGGGCTTTTGTTCAAGAACTTTCTTCTATACAAGAATTGCCTTCTAGGAAACACCTAGGTGGTTCAGTGGATAGAGAGCCAGGCTTGGAAATGGAAGTTCCAGGGTCAAATCTGGTTTTAGATACTTCTTAGTATCATTTCTAAGAAAGAAGGTACAGGTTAAAAAAAAAAAAGAACTGCCTTCTATATCTCCCCAACCACCAGGCTTGCCCTCTCTAATTGTCAGATTATTTGGGCTGTCAATGATAGAGTACAAACTCTTTGAAGGCAAGGATTATTTCATTTATTTAAGTCAGGGTATCTCTGGTACTTAGTAGAGGGCTGGGCACATAATCAATTCTTTACAACTCTTTGTTGATTGATTGATGGATCGATAATTCTAGTTATTCCACTTTGTTGTTGTTTATTTGTTCACTTGTGACCAACCTTTCATGACCCCATGGACCACAGCTCTCCAGGCCCTTCTGTTATCCACTATCTTCCCAGGTCTGTCCAAGCTCATGTTTCTTGCTTCCATGACACTCTTCTGTCCTTTGCCACTCATCCTTTGCCACTCAGGCTTGCTTCCTTTTAGGAGCTCCATTTCTCCTTGTTCCAGCTTCCCTTGCAAGGAAATGGACTGTCTCTCCTCAGGGCGCCATCTAATGGCCATATGGGAGAATGCACTGCCTCATTTGGTGCTTCTCCGACTTTTGGTTCTTTTTCACTGGCCCATATTGACTCCAAGCCTCCCTACCTGCCCTATAACTTCCTCCCTTTCCTCAAAGAGCCCAGAAGAACATATATAAGAATCACAGTGACCGCTGCATTCCTCCCTTCCCCCTTGGAGAAAATCGGCGTTGCAAAGCCAGAGTTGAGAATTGTGGCAGGATTTTCCCAAAGGAAAGAATAGAGGCCCAAGATTGGGAGGAGCTCAGCTGAAGGACAGACCAATAGGATATTAGAAAAGTCAGGCTCTTCCAGGCACCTTTTCCTTAGGTTCACTGTTTGCTATAGCAGAGACAGAAGACCAAAAATGGTTCTGTAACTGCTGATCGCAGAATAACTCTGAATATAGATAAACCAGATGTTACGATCGTTATTTCTCTCTCTTCTCTCACATATATCCCTTCTCCATTCACCCAGCCACCACCCCGGCTCAGAGCCTTATCATCTCTGGCCTATAATATTGTGAGGGTCTCCTAAATGACCTCCTCACCTCAAGTCTCTTCCCACAGCGGCCAATGTGATTTTTTCTAAATATCACTGCTTTCCTATTAATAGCTCTAGGAGGAAGTCTAAATTCTCTTAGCTAAATCCCTTCACAACTGGACCCCTTCCTGCCTTTTCTTTCTTCTTGCACTCCACTCCCTTCCATGAACTCTACAATTCAAGGAGGCTGGCCTATTTGCCCCTCTCATTGTGAAATTCTCCATTGTTCTCTTCCATGCCCTCACCATGGCTGCCATCCATTCCTGGAATGCACTCCCTCCCCACCTCTACTCAGAATCTTCCTGCAGGGAAAGCATCATCTTCTTCATGAACCCATTTCAAACCCCCCCCCCCATTTCCTCTGTAAACTACCTTTTACTGTATTCATTTTGTCTGCTTCCTGTCTGCTCTTATCTGTATAATTGTTTGTTGCATTCAAATGTGAGCTTCTGGAGGGCACCAGTGATTTCCAACAATGAGCATGATACCGGACCCATACTGAGTTGTGCTTAATGCTTACGGCTTATTGGACTAGATGAGGTTCCTTCAGTCTATGCATGTGTATACATTTGTCCTATATATGCCAAATAACGATGAGGCAATTTAGGGAGGAGGCATCTGCAGCTAGAAGAACAGGAAAGGCATCCTGTAGTAGTAGGTAGTTTTTGAGCTGAGCTTTCAGGAAAGTTGGAGATTTAAAGAAATAGAGCAAGGAAGAAGGGTATTCCAGGCCCAGAGAATAGCCAGTTCAAAGGCATGTATGCTGGAAAAGAACATTCATCTTGGAGTTGGGAGACCCAGGTTCAAATACTCTCTCTGACTTTGGACAATTAACTTAAATCCAAGCTTAGACTTTAGCTTTGTAAAATAAGCAGGATGAAATTTATGCTCTTTGTCTTATATTTGCATTAAGAAAAGCACTGTTAGCCTTTGTTCTAAGATCCCTTCCTTCCACTTCTTATATTCTGTCTTAAGACCACATGCCGCTCTGACATTCTGGGCTCTAAGGTCTCTCTCAGCTCTGACATTCCCTGTGCTAAGTTCTCTCCCAGCTCTGACATTCTCTGTTCTAAGGTCTCTCCCAGCTCTGACATTCTCTGTTCTAAGGTCTCTCCCAGCTCTGACAGTCTCTGTTCTAAGCTCTCTCCCAGCTCTGACATTCTCTGTTCTAAGCTCTCTCCCAGCTCTGACATTCTCTGTTCTAAGGTCTCTCCCAGCTCTGACATTCTCTGTTCTAAGGTCTCTCCCAGCTCTGAATTCTCTGCTCTAAGGTCTCTCCCAGCTCTGACATTCCCTGCTCTAAGGTCCCTCCCAGCTCTGACATTCTCTGTTCTAAGCTCTCTCCTAGCTCTGACATTCTATGTTCTAAGGTCTCTCCCAGCTCTGACATTCCCTGCTCTAAGGTCCCTCCCAGCTCTGACATTCTCTGCTCTAAGGTCCCTCCCAGCTCTGACAGTCTCTATCCCAATGTCCCTTCCAGCTCTGGCATTCTGTGTTCTAATAGCCGCTCAGCTCTGCATTCTGAGTGTCGCACTAGAATAACATATCAGGAGCATTGTGCTCCCAAGCTCCCTTGAGGTTAATTAAAAGTCCTTGGCAAAACCTTCAGAAAACTAAACAAAACCCCAGTTATCCTTGAGGGGACATGGCAAAATCCTTGAGGTCTGGCTCTGTGCCTCATGAGACTTCTCACCTGAGTTGTCTTATCTGCCTATAGAATCATTTTCAATGACCTCATAAACTTCCCCTTGAACCTGCTTAGTCCTTCCCTTCCCTACTTCTCCCCCATGCCCTCCCACCTTCCTCTGCCCAACTTTTTTAGGCTTTTTCAATGAACAACACACAAGTACCTTACTTAAGAAGAACAAAAACAAAAAAGCATTAAAATATTAATTAATGGGGGCAGCTGGGTGGCTCAGTGGATTGAGAGCCAGGCTTAGAGATGGGAGGTCTTGGGTTCTAATTGGACCTCAAGAACTTCCTCATTGTGTGCTGCTGGGCAAGTCACTTGACCCCCACTGCCTAGCCCTGACTGCTCTTCTGCCTTGGAACCAACACACAGTAATGATTCAAAGATGAAAGGTAAGGGTTTAAAAAAATAAGATAAAATATTAATTAATAAAAACGATTCCTGTATGCCTTGTACTATATAAACACTGGGGATACAAATAAGAAAAAGAAAGATAGTCATATTATAAAAAAGCCTTAAGAATTAGAGCTCCAAGAGCTCTATTAATTAAATTAAAGACCATTTACTTACATCATTTCATTGTATAGATAGAAAAACTGAAGTCAGAGCTAAAGTGACTTGCAGAGGGTCATTTGAATAGTAGGTAACAGGATATGAATGCAGATCCTTTGTCTGAATCTCTAGTCTTTCCAAAGCTCTACCAATTAGTAGAATATAAACCCCTTGAGGATAAGGTCTTTATTTTTGCATCCCTGTGCCTAGGACAAAGTAGGCTCTTTATAAGTATTTGGTAAACTGAACGTTGCATTATTGGGAAACAACGATGGCGATAAAGCATAAGACTGGGAGCTATGGATGCCTCCGTTCTAAGGCTGATTCTTTCACTGCCTCATGGCATGATTTTGGATTGGTTAGACTAGATGATCCCTAAGATTTGATCTAGTCCTTCAGTTAAGTCTCTCTGATTCAGCTATGTCCCTCTCTACTCCATCCTCTGCCACAGTGAACAAAGCTCAGACCAGACCCATAGCCCTCTATTTGTCATATTCCAGGGGCTCCCTTCTAATTCTAGAATCAAACATACATTTCTTTGAGAGATAAACCCTCAACAATCTGACTCTTCCTCCCTTTCCTAATTTCTTCTGTACTCTGTGATGCCAACATTCTGTCTTGCTCTTGGATCCTCATTCATTTACTCATCTCCCATCTCTATGCTTTGCACTGATTGTCACTCCTAGTAGAGAGCTCTTGCTCCATTTTTCCTCCTAAACTCAGCTCAGAGGCCAGCTTCTCCCTCTTTAAAGGTCTTCAAGTGGAGAAAGGATGACCATTTGTTGGCCGTGTTGCAGAGGGGAATTTTTTTTTTCTTCAGGAACTGGTTAGGTGAGATGGCTTCTGAGGTTCCTACTCGGCAATTTGGCAATTTTCTGTATTAATTCAGTATTCTCATTTTTTTCCAGGAAAGGAAACTGGGACCCAGAGAGGTTTGTCTGAGTTCATCAAAACAGGGGGGAGCAGAGCTGCCCTTCAAACCCATTTCTTTTTATTGTGATCCTGTGCTCTTCCCATTACCCTTTGCTTCTTTGCTCTCCTTATAATGGTAGAGCACATTGCCTGCAGCTAAATGAGGTGTCACAGTGCATTAATCATTCCCAATTTCAGCATTTCACAATTGTTATCATTTTTCAAGGATCCTAAAATCAACTCATCTCCCTTAGCTCATTGAGCATGATGTCTCACTCCCTAGCCTAGCCAGTAATTGAACTATACTGTGTTTCTTTGGTCCTTGATGCTTTTCTTTCATTCTCTTCTTCTGTCCTGTGTCCCATATGTGCCTAGAACAGTGTGTCCTGCCTGCTCAGTGAGGGGTGTGTCTGGCTGATGCAATAATTCTCCTCCAGCTGGCAGGTCAGGACAATCTGCAAAGGTTCACCCACAGGTTCCTCCTCTTTTCTTCCTGAGCACTTTTGGTATTGTGGAATTGGGGGGAGGGGATGATTTTCCCACCCACCCTGGCCCCTTTTTTCTAGCCCCAAGTGCTTGGCACGAGCCCAGGACTTGGAGCATAAAATTTGTTTCCCATACTCTCTTCCTTCCACTCCTACATGCTCATCTCCTTTTTTAGCTCCCCTGTCCCACTGAGTGTCCATGGTCATCTCCAGTCTGCTTCTTCATGCTTCCTGACCCCCACCTAGGAGGGACACCAAAACATTCCCATCTCTTGTTCTTTCCCCAAGGGGCATGGCCTCAGATACCTGGGTTCTGGCCATTTCTGAGGTTCTTTCTCTGTTCCATGTCCTATACATAGAACAGTGGATCTTTTGTAGAATTACGTGTAGGAAAATGGTTGTCTAATGGGGAGGTTACTACATTTTTTCCTTAAATGAAAGAACTTTCCCCTCTCTGGCTCCTGTTTCTTCTGCAAAATAAAGATTTTGGATAACATGTGATTAAAATCCCTCCAAGATTTGATATTCTCCATTATAAGCACCTCTCCCCAAACTCTGACATTCCCTGTGCTAAGTTCTCTCCAAGCTCTGACATTCTCTGTTCTAAGGTCTCTCCCAGCTCTGACATTCTCTGTTCTAAGCTCTCTCCCAGCTCTGACATTCTCTGTTCTAAGCTCTCTCCCAGCTCTGACATTCTCTGTTCTAAGGTCTCTCCCAGCTCTGACATTCTCTGTTCTAAGCTCTCTCCCAGCTCTGACATTCTCTGTTCTAAGCTCTCTCCCAGCTCTGACATTCTCTGTTCTAAGCTCTCTCCCAGCTCTGACATTCTCTGTTCTAAGGTCTCTCCCAGCTCTGCCATTCTCTGTTCTAAGGTCTCTCCCAGCTCTGACATTCTCTGCTCTAAGCTCTCTCCCAGCTCTGCCATTCTCTGTTCTAAGGTCTCTCCCAGCTCTGACATTCTCTGCTCTAAGCTCTCTCCCAGCTCTGCCATTCTCTGTTCTAAGGTCTCTCCCAGCCCTGACATTCTCTGTTCTAAGCTCTCTCCCAGCTCTGACAGGCTCTGCTCTAAGGTCTCTCCCAGCTCTGACATTCTCTGTTCTAAGCTCTCTCCCAGCTCTGACATTCTCTGTTCTAAGGTCTCTCCCAGCTCTGACATTCTCTGTTCTAAGGTCTCTCCCAGCTCTGATATTTTGTGTTCTATATTTCTTTTAACCCATTAGAGTCTATAAACCCTATTTTGATCACTTAATTTGTAGTGACAGATAGTGACAGATTCATGTGCTACTCCTTTTGGGCAAATCTGTATTTTGAGAAGTTTTCTACTGAACTGTAATGGCACTGGGGAAGAAGGATTAACCTTGTTCAGCCTGGTCTTAGAAGATAAAGCTAGAAGCAATGGCTGGAAGTTACAAAGAGACTGGTTTGGGTTCCATGTAAGGGAAATCCTTCTTATAACTAGAGCTGACCGAAAGGGAAATGGGTTGCCTCAGGAGGTATTGGATTCTCTGTCCTTGGAGGTCTTCATGCAGAGGCTGGCAGATATGTTAGGGGCATTGTAGAAGAGACTCCTCTTCCATGTAGAAATTGGACTAGATGGCCCCTGAGGTCCCTTCCAACTGCCATTCAGTACTAAAAGGGACCAAAAGGAATCACTGTAATGCTGGGAATTGGGGGCATTGATTTAATGAGACAAATATTGATATAGTGCCTTCTCTATGCTGAGCACAGTGCTAGGTGCTGAGTGAAAAACAAAGTTTAAATAAGACACATAAACCCTTCACCCGTGAAATGTACAGTTTAATAGGAGGCCAGGACAGACACAGATAACTCTGTAGTAGTTACAGGTTAAAAGCAACAGCATTGCATAGTATAACACTGTGGGGAGCAGGGCAGGCAGGGCAGAGGGATAAGACAGCCGCAGTGAGCATCAGGGAGAATTTCATGGAAGAAGGAGCCCTGACATGGGATTTTTGAGGATGGTAGGAATTCACCAGATTTAAGGAAGGGCCTTTGGGATAGGCAGCTGTGTGTCAAAAAGCCTATCTGCTCTGAATATGGCTTATATAATATACTTAGCTAAATAGCTTATACAAATGCCTACCTGTTTATTTACACATGATCTCCTCCAGTAGAATGTGAAAGCCTCTAGCAAATTTTTACAGTAACAACTATAAAAACAAACAACTATAAAAGACTGAAAAAGTGCTAATCAGTTCAATGACCAACCATGACTCTGAATGCTCTGTGATGAATCATGTTACCTACCCTTTGACAAAAAAAGTGATAGACTGGGGGTATAGAATGAGACAAATTTTTAATTTTTTAAATTATTCCAATAACAAATTTCCACATAAGTATTCCAAAGTTATACGATCCATCCTAACTCCCTGCCTTCTTTCCTCCCCCTTCCCAGAGCTGACAAGCAATTCAATCTAGGTTATATGCAAAACATATTTCCCTATTATTCATTTTTGTAAGTGAATAATCCTATACAACCAAAACCCTCAAACATATACTCAAACAAATGATAAATCATATGCTTTCATCTGCATTCTGATTCCAACTTTTTCTTTTTCACAAGTTCTCAGAATTGTCCAAAATGGATCATTGTATTGCTTGTTAGTAGCAGTCTATCACATTTGATCATTCCACAGTATTTCAGTTACCATGTATAATGTTCCCCTGGTTCTGCTTATTTCACGCTGCATCAGTTCATGTAGGTCTTTCCAGCTCTTTCTGAAATCATCCAGTTCATCATTCCTTACAGTATGATAGTATTCCATCACCATCATATGCCACAATTTGTTCAGCCATTCCCCAATTGAGGGACATCCCTTTAGTTTCCAATTCTATGCCACCACAAAAAGTACAGCTATAAATATTTTTGTACAAACAGATCCTTTACCATTTAAAAAACATTTCTTTGACATACAGACCCAGTAGATCAAAAGGTATGCATTTTTATAGCCTTTTGGGCACAATTCCTCTCCAGTTCACAACTCTACCAGCAATACATTTGTGTCCCAATTTTGCTACATCCTTTCCCTTCCAACATTTATCATTTTACTTTACTGTCATATTGGCCAATCTGATAGGTGCAAGGTGGGACTTCAGAGTTGTTTTAATTTACATTTCTTGAATCAAGAGGGATTTAGGATATTTTTTCATGATTTTTGATAGCTTTGATTTCTTCATCTTAAAACTGCCTATTCATATCATTTGATCATTTATCAATTGGGGAATGATGTGGATTCTTATACATTTCACTTAGTCTTTTGTTTATCTGAGAAATGAGACCTTTATCAGAGAAATTTGTTATAAAATTTTCCCTCCACTTTGTTCTTTCCCTTCTAATCTTGAATGCATTGGTTGTGTGCGTTACAACCCCTTTTTATCAAAATCAAAATTATTCATTTTGTATCGTGAAATCTTCTCTATTTCTTGTTTGGTTAGAAATTCTTCATTTCTCCATAGATCTAACAGGTAAATTATTCTATGTCCCCCTAATTTACTTATAATAGTACTCTTTATGTTTAAATAATATATCATTTTGACCTTATCTTTCTTGGTATAGGGTGTGAGATATTGATCTAAACCCAATTTTTCGTATAGTTTTCCAGTTTTTCCAGCAGTGTGTCAAATAGTGACAAAGACCCCAAAAGCTGGGATCTTACTAGATTGCTGAGGTCATTTACCCCTAGTCTATTCCATTGATCCACCCTTCTGTTTCTTAGTCAATACCAAATTGTTTTGATTATTGCTGCTTTTTAGTGAAGTTTAAGATCTGGTATCACTAGACCACCATTCTTCACATTTTTTTCATTAGTTCTTTTGATATTTTTGACCTTTTGTTCCTCCAGATGAATTTTATTATTTTTTCCTAGTTCTATAAAGTAGTTTTTTGGTAGTTTGATTGGTATGGCATTGAATAAGTAAATTAATTTAGGTAGGATTGTAATTTTTATTATGTTAGCTTGGTCTACCCATGAGCAATTAATGTTTTTCTAATTGTTTAGATCTAATTTCATTTGTGTGAAAAGTCTTTTGTAATTGTGTTTATATAATTGCTGCATTTGTCTTGACAAATAGATTCCAAAGTATTTTTTATTGTCTAGAGTGACTTTAAATGGAGTTCTTTTTAATTCTTGCTGCTGAGTATTGTTGGAAATGTATAGAAATGCTGATGATTTATGTGGATTTATTTTGTATCCTGCAATTTTGCTAACGTTACTAATTATTTCAACTAGTTTTAAAATTGATTTTTAGAATTCTCTAAGTAGACCATCATATTATTTGCAAAGAATGATGGCTTAATTTCCTTATTTCCTACTTTTGAATTGTAATTTCTTTTTCTCCTCTAATTGCTAAAGCTAGTATTTCTAGTACAATATTAAATAATTGTGCTGAAAATGGGCATACTTGCTTCACTTTTGATCTTATTGGGAAGGCTTCTAATTTATCCCCATTGGAGATGATACTTGCTGATGGTTTTAAATAAATACTACTTATTATTTTAAGGAAAGACTTTTGTTCTTATGCTTTCTAGTGTTTTCAATAGAATGATTTTGAGTGAATAGTGGCATCTGATTCCATGTAACATATTGATCCTTCTTTTTGTTCCTTGCCACCCTCTCACTTTGACTTCTCTGTCAAGGTCAAGGAAGCAAATTCTGAAGAGGTGTCAAATGCAAGTGGAATTAGACTTGTTCACCTTGGCCCCAGAGGATTCCATATAAAGAAAAGTTTCCTATTAGGTTCAGCATTTCAAAGCTGGAAGACTGTCTTGAAAGGTCATGAGTTTCCTATCTCTATTGATCTGTGAGTGGAGTTGGGTGACTATGTCATGGGGGTTTTGAAGAGAAGAATCCTCATTTAGGTACAGTCAGAACTCTGGGGTCCCTTCAGCTGAGGTTTTCTCACATCCCAGAAGAGATTCTATTAAGAAGTTACCGTTGAATCCTTTTCCTTATTCTCTCCCCTCCTTTCAGTTTTTCTAAACCCTTACCTTTAGTCTTAGAATCAATATTATATATTGGTTCCAAGGGAGAAAAGTGGTAAAGGCTAGATAATGTGGGGTTAAGTGATTTGCCCAGGGTCACATAGCTAGAAGGAAGTTTGTAGACCATATCTGAATGGAGGACCTCCCATTTGTAGGTTTGGCTCTTAATCCACTAAGTCACCTAGTTGCCCCCCTCCCCCTTTCAGTTTTATTGTTACCTTTTTGCTTTTATATCACACTCATTTCCAAACATACTTTTCCCATACCTGCCCCTACCCAGCAAATCACTTTCCCCAGTGTAAGCTCTCTCTCACAATAAAGATAAAAAACATATATCAAAAGTTTAACAAAAACCATCCAACTCATCTATCTTGTTTGATGGTATGGGCAACATTTTACACCCAGAATCCACCTCTCCAAAAAAAAGGAAGGAGAGAGATGCTTTTTCTTTCTTTCTTTTCTGAATCCAAGCTTGCTTTATAAACCTTTACTGTGCTCAGTTCCTCCCTCTTTCTTTCTTTCTTTCTTTCTTTCTTTCTTTCTTTCTTTCTTTCTTTCTTTCTTTCTTTCTTTCTTTCTTTCTTTCTTTCTTTCTTTCTTTCTTTCTTTCTTTCTTTCTTTCTTTCTTTCTTTCTTTCTTTCTTCCTTCCTTCCTTCCTTCCTTCCTTCCTTCCTTCCTTCCTTCCTTCCTTCCTTCCTTCCTTCCTTCCTTCCTTCCTTCCTTCCTTCCTTCCTTCCTTCCTTCCTTCCTTCCTTCCTTCCTTCCTTCCTTCCTTCCTTCCTTCCTTCTTTCTTTCTTTCTTTCTTTCTTTCTTTCTTTCTTTCTTTCTTTCTTTCTTTCTTTCTTTCTTTCTTTCTTTCTTTCTTTCTTTCTTTCTTTCTTTCTTTCTTTCTTTCTTTCTTTCTTTCTTTCTTTCTTTCTTTCTTTCTTTCTTTCTTTCTTTCTTTCTTTCTTTCTTTCTTTCCCCCCTTGTATCAATTCATAGGGTCTTGACAGGAACCCCTATTTTTTTGGACATCTTCACTTTAGTTAGGAAATATTTTCTTTCTTGACAATTACACCTGCCTCTTTACAAGATCCACCCTTCTTCCCCACCCCCAGTTCTGCCCTCTTGTGCTAAGCTGAATCATCAGAACAAGTTGAACCTCCCCTATGTACCATCCCTTTAAACCTTTGAAGATGGAGATCATGTTCCCTCCTAAGGCTTCTCACCTCTAGGCTTTCCATTTGAGTTTTCTATTTGTAGGTGAGTCAGTGGCCAGAGGAGACTAAATTCCCTTCTTATCAGCAGAAGGGAATTTAGAAGCTTTGCCTGTCTTGTCTGTTTCTCCCATGGACTGTGTGTCTGTAGATACCTGTAACTTCCCAACTCTTCCCTTTTATGAGGACTGAGAAGCAAGGGCACCATCTTGTGGAATACAGCTGCATTGACCCTTATAGAAAAAAAAATTCTTTTGGGGGTGTAATGGAAACATCTGATTAGGGTTATAAGTCAGCAGTCTGATGGAATTTTCAGTTTGAGCACCTTGGGAAAGTGGAGGAAAAAGTTAGGTCTTGTACAAATTATATTCTTATCGGGCTTATCTGGCAGTCTTACCCTCCACCCCCAAAACAGTAACAATAATAACAGTGGATTTTTAGAACGAATCAGTTGGGCAACAAGTTTATATTGTGCCAGGCACTGTGCTAAATGCTGAGAGTACAAAGTAACAACCTATGCTTAGATTCTAATGGGAGGAGACAACATGCCAAAAATGATGTGTATACAATGTATGCACACTGTAAATGGCAAGTAATCTCCAAGGGAAGACATTAGCATCAGGAGAAACTGGGAAAGGCCAACAGAAGGTAGGATTTTAGCCGAGTAGTGACAAGAGAGAATATTCCAGACTTGGCATCATCCATTACAAAGGCATTGAGGCAGGAGATTCAAAAAAGGATAGGGTCTAGGACTATACAGAGGGGACAATTCTTCAGGCCTCTGTCCTGGGGTTTGGTTCTGAGAGTCAAATTTTAGGAAGGATACTTATAAGCTGGAAAGTAGCCAGGATGGTAAAGGGCTTCTGTATTGGCTGAATTCTTGGGAGGACTAGTCAAAAGGACCAAAGATGTTTAGTTTGAAAAAGAGAAGACATGGGGGGAATAATCTGAAGAGAGGAATTAAACTTCCTGTCCTTTACCTTAGAGGAATCATCAGGAGTAATGACGTAAAGTCTCAGGGAAGTACACACTGTATTCAAGCTTGACATTAGGAAAGCCTTCCTAATTGTGAGTTGTTCCAAAGTGGAATGGTCTACATTGGGCTACATGGGCTCTCCCACTTAGAGAGGCCTAGATTTAGATGAAGAGGACCTGGGTTAGAATACTGACTCTGACTCATTTTGTTTGCATGACTGATTAAACTGCTTTATATCTCTTGGAGTCTCAGTTTCCACTTCTGTAAAATGAAAAAGTTGAACTAGATGGCCTTTAAAATGCCTCCCAGCTCAGATCTCTAACTTATGGGGATATTAAGAGGCATATTTGGGAAGGGGGTGAGAAGTCATATATGCAGAAGTCATGGGTTGTTTTTTTTTTCCTGAGCTTATTTATTTTTATTACCTTATCTATCTTTATTGGCAAGGCTAGTGGTTACTGAAAATAGAGGTTAGCGGTTGGTCCTTCAGTAACCAAACATCCCTGACACAGTTAGAATAGCTTTTAAAATACAATTTATTGGTTATATAAGGCCCAGAAATGCACCCCCAAACTAAGATTGGTTCTTGATTATGTTATCTGACCACCTGATCATGAGTCTTCATCAATAATGATGATTGGAAATTCCAAATAAGGCCAACATTATCTTGAAAGAACCATCCCCACAATGCCCTCCCAGACCAAGGTGTTTCTAGTTTGTGATGTTATAAAGAAGGGCATAGAATTAATCTTCTCCCCAGGACATTCTCTGGAAGGTCTCTTATCTACCACTCCCTGTACCAGTGCAATCCAGTACTAGGAAAACATCTTGTGACCAGGTTGAATCATTCTTCATCTTTCTTATATCCTTTAACCGGTATTATTAAGGGTTAGTTGGCCTTAGATCTGTGCAGTAATACTCTAAGCCTCAATCAATCAATCAAGCTTAAAGATTCATTGGAATGACAAAGTTTGATTATAATTGTTACTATTATGATGAACAGAATTCTTAACTAAATCAATAATCAATAATCAGTAATCAATAAGCAATTTACAATTCTCCCATCTCCATGATCTTTGAAAGGCCTCCCTTTTCATGGATCACAATAGGGTGGATGCACTGATAAAGTCTGATCGGGGCATTTCCCATCAGAAAGATCACACAATTGAAAATGCTTTGGCCCATGGGAAAACAGGGGAGGAAACGGGCACATTCTTCTATTTACCCAATGCCTATCTTATCTAAACCTGTACACTGGGATGAACATAAGGCCTTCCTCACTATAGGAAGATTTAGAAATAGGTAGCATACATGAAAGACATAAATAGCATCATAAGAGTAATTACTTCATGGGTCACTAAGGAGAGTCTTGAATGCCTTCATTTGGTCCAAGTTTTGCTTCACCCATTGCATCACTGACTCAGTGAACATTTGAAAGGAATTATGTGTCATGGTGAGCTTTTGCCATACTCAGCCTCTGAATAGAGGTGATTGACAGCCTTGCTCAGGGCTCTGAATTCCGTTTTGATAAGGATATTAGATCCCATTGATGAAATGAGAAGATTAGGTTTCTTTCTCATCCCTTTACCGATAACATTCTGCTCATACCTAACTGATGAAAAGTCATGGACTATTTATTGTGTAAGTATTATATGACTAAGGCAGTCCTCAGATTCCATCCACAGTGCCAGCTCTTGCCTGCACGTTGATTCAGGCAGCCCAAAGTACTGGTCCTGGGGAGTCCCATCTTGCTTCATGATATCCACATTTCCTGTGGAATCAAACTGGCAGACAGCTTGGTATGCCCACTGCGAGTTCAGACAGTGCTGAGAGCACAGAGCAGACATTCCACTTCCATATTGGGCTCTAGCTTTTGACTAACTTTCAAATGAAGTGTGTTCCAGGCTGACCTTAATAACCAGTAGCAGGTCCTGAACACTGCTCTGAGTTTTAAAGATGTGATTCAAAAGCACATTGTTTTGCCCAGAGAATACTGTGTTCTGGATGCTGCTTAATACTGGAGTCTTCTTTGGAGAGCTAGGCTTTTCTGACCCATTACCAGTCCACAGCTGGATGTCCTTTATTTGGGACAGAATGAAAATTTTAAACTCCAGTTCCTGCCACCCACAGGGTTTGCCCCAGGCAAAATGGTAAAGCAAGTGAGGTTTATTTTTTGACTTCTCTGCCTTCCCCCTCCTAACCCCCAGGCTTCCAGTCCACCCCATCAATAATATCCCACCTGTGCCTACCCTTCCAAGCATCTCATGCTGCAGCCTTACTGTCTTACATTTGTTGTTGTTGTTTAATTGTGTCTGACTCTTCATGATTCCATTTGGGGTTTTCTTGTCAGAGATACTGGAGAGGTTTGCAATTTCCTTCTCCAGATCGCTTTCCAAATAAGGAAACTGAGGTAATGAGAGTTAAGTGACTTGCCCAGGGTCATACAGCTAGTAAGCGTCTGAGGTTAGATTTGAGCTCATGAAGATGAGTCTTCCTGACTCCAGACTGTAAGGATAATTTTAGTATTGTGACTTAAAATCTAAATTTAATTGGTCTCCAGGGAAAATCCCAAATAATAAAATTCCCAAGTCAGCTGGAAATTTTATGGTGATTTAATTGATATAGTGGAGGAGATTAAGAAGAAGGAAGAAGGAAAGGTAGTAGGGTTTCTCCCGCCTGGCTAGTACCAGGCAGGAAGATTAGGAGATCTAGAAAGTAAGGTTTTGGAGTGTGAAGGAGGAAGGAGTCAGCCTGAACTCCAAAAAGGGGCTCAGCCAAGATGCCCGAACCTGAATCAGCTCAAGGGCAAACTCACCGCCAAACCCAAACAAATAACTGCCACCACTCCAAGATGTCAGAATGCCTAGCACGCTACCAGCCAGAGACATCTCTCCACGGAAAGAGAGCGAAGAAAGCCAGTGACATGCCTTATATAGATGGTTTTATGTCACTTTCCTGGGTCTCCTGAACCAATGATAGCTTAGCTTGACTTAGGACAGCTCAGGGGTCTGTCTGCTTTTTCTGCACATGTCTGTTGAAGGCCATTTTTCTCAGATACTTAGTCCTTGAGTTTGGTGCAGACCTTCCTAATCTTGTTAAACTAAGGAGGGTGGAGAAATATAGACTTCCCAAGACCTGATTCTGTTAGTCCAAGTATCTCTATTGTTATTGATTAGGAAATAGCTAAATCAAATCTTCTAAAGTACTATCTGATTAGGGTGGAATAGTTTTAGAATTCACAAGACCTGGCACTCTGCCCTTTGGCACCACCCAGCTGCTTGAAATGTGACTATCCTACTTCAGTGGTTTTCCAGGAAGCTCCCAGAGATCTGGACCAGAGTGTCTAGAAGATTTCTTAGAGTTGGTAGGGACTGTCGGTGTTATGAAGACCAGGGTACTAGATTGGCCCCAAATTTGGTGTGTGTATGAGAGTATTTGAATATGATCCTATAATGCCAGACACTGGACTGGTGAAAGATAAGTGGGTAGAATTATAGCTAGGCTGGGGGTTAGGGGTCTTTGTTGCAGTACATTAAAAGAGAGGGTTATTACTAGCACTTACACTAATTTAGAAGCATTATGCTCATTAAGTACCATGGAAGTAACTGAGCTTAGTACCTGATTAGCCAGAATAGGGATAGAGAAAGGGATTGGCTCTGTGATTTCATTGGTTTAAAGAGCTCTGGGCTGAAGGAAGGAACTTTTTCTACTCAGCTCTTAGTTGTGTAATAAATTGATTATTGCACCTGGAGACAGGAAGACTGGAGTTTAGCTCCAGCTGAAGAGATTGCATGATTCTGGGCAGGTTACTTAACTTCTACCTCAGTTTCTCCAACTACAAAGTGGGGATAATAATAGCACCTACCTCCCAGAGTGGTTGTGAGGATCAAAGAAGATTGTATTTGAAAAATCCTTAGCATGATGCCCAGGGTATAGAAGATGCTTAATAAATGCTTATCTTCTTCCTTCTGCTAATTCCCATTGGTATCTTCTCTATCAATTCCCATTGGTAATCTTCTCTACAATTTAAAGTAGAGTCACCTGTCCAACTTGAATGATTAAGAGACTTGCTCACAGTCTCCTAGACAGCACGTTTCAGAGGCAAAACTTAAACTCAAGTCTTCCTGAATTTAAGGCTAGCTCTCTCCAATACCAATCTGCTTCTCAAGACAAATAAGATAAAATAGAGTTACCAGCTAGTCCATATTCTCCCATATCCACCAATGTGCTTCCCTCCCTCTTCCTGCCCTTATAACTATATTTGTCTTAAAAATTGGATGGATTAGAGGGGAGGTTTCATGTTGTTTGCCCTGGGCATCTTTTGTCAAGTTTGCTCTAGGCCGCCATATTGCTCTGTGAGCCCTTCAGGTTGTAAAGCTCTAGTGCTATCTTTTGTCTCCCAAAGATGAGTCCAGCTGAAGGAGAAAAAGCTCATCCCATGGGGATAGTGTTCTGAGCATTCTGACCATTGGGCAGGTCCAAGTTTGCTCTCTGACTCTGCTGGGGCCATGAGTCTCTAAGTGCTGAAGCAAGAACTCCACTATCCCCTCTGTAAGGCAAGTGAGCTTTTGTGTTTCTCCCTCCCTCTCCATACAGTTACAGCCTCCGCTTGGCCCCTCGATGTCCTCTATCAGCTACACCTCTCGCCAGGCAGTGTAAGAAGGCTCAGGCCCAGGCCCAAGCCCAAGCCCCAGAAGCCCACCTCCAAGGAGCATTCCTAAAGGAATAAATGACTCTTTGCCGGGAAACAGGTACAGGGCTTGATGGGGGCAGAATCATATTTCATTTTATATCATTGATCCATTTATTTTTACATTCTAGTCATTCTCCAGCCCAGAGGATAGTACGTGGACAGAGAGCTGTAACCAGAAAGACCTGGGTTCAGGTCCTGTCTGTGACCCACATTGGCTGCATGACCCTGGGCAAATCCTTTCACTCTAGAAACTCTCTAAGAGTGGGAGAGAATGTGTTTCTCTGAACTGTTAGAGGCAGCTTCCTTTTTGGAGGGCTTCTTCTTCTTATTTTTTTTATTTTTTATTTTTTTATTAAAAACCCTTACCTTCTGTCTTAGAAGCAATAGTAAGCATAGGTTCTAAGACAGAAGGGTGGTAAGAGGCAAATGTTAAATGACTTGCCCAAAGTCACACAGCTAGGAAGTGTCTGAAGCCAAATTTGAACTTGCAATCTCCCATCTCTAGTCCTGGCTCTCCATGCCCTGAGCCATCTAATTAACTGCCCTTTGGGGGCTTCTTGTGCCAATGAACTAACAGGTGCCGTCCTTGGACGCAACCTTTTTCCTGGTCTGTTCCCAACTCCCCCACCCTTCCCAGTAACAGAGAAAAACCAATCAACTCTTTGACCTCATTCTGCATCCATTGCCCCCCCCCCTACTGAGAGGAGAAGGGGACATTTCACCCTCTCTGGATCTGAGACTGACCACTGCAGTTTGTCTCAGGTCATCTTCCTCTTAGCACTGTTTTCATGTGCATTGTTGTTGCCACTGTGGATATTGGTCTTCAGAGTCCGATTAACTCTACTCAGCTTCATTTCATCACGTTTTCCCATGGGTTCTTGGGTTCTTCAGTTCTCCACATTCCCCATTTCCCATGGCATACGAGTTGGACTCCATACATTGGGAGTTGTTGTTGGGGGGAGGGAAGGGATGGAGCCTTGGATCTTTCAGGGACGTCTGCAGGGAGAAATGGATCCAGGAATATATCCTACCCCCAAATACCTAAAATCAAGCCCCAGCCCGACACACAGAAAATCTCTGGGCACAGTCAGAGATGGGAATTCAGTCCATTCGATAAGCATATATTAAATAGCTGCTATTTGCCAGGCATTTGACTTGGTGTTAGTAATAATAGTGAGAGCTATAGTAAAAGAGCATTTTAAGAATTGCCAAATGTTTTAGCATCTTATTCGATCCTCATAAGAACCCTGGGAGGTAGTTGCTATTACAATCCCCATTTTACAATTGAGAAAACTGAGGCAGACTGGTTAAATGACTTGGCCAAAGTCATATAGCTAGTCAATGCCTGAGGCTAGATTTGATCTCCCGTCTTCATGACACTAGTTTCAGGGCCTTATCCATGGCACCACCTAGCGGCAAGGAATCCACAAACAAACTTTGCCCTGCTCGGGAGGTGGAAAATAACACATAAATGTGTTTAAAGTGATTTCATTGTGTGTGTGTGTGTGTGTGTGTGTGTGTGTGTGCGTGTGTGTGTGTGTACTAACACTTAGAATGATGAGGAAGGGTCTCTTCTAGAAGATGGTGCTTGAGCTGGGCAAAAACATTTGTTAGATGTTATGTATTTGAAAATTGATTGTGCCATAGAAATAGATGCAGATTCACCCTAGTGTATGAGCCTGATCTTAGGCCAATGAATCCTAACCCAATTGTCCCTTTTTGCTCCTCCACAGCTCCTGAGATGACACCTGCATGAGCAAGGCCAAAGGGGCCCCAAGGCTGCCATGCATGAAGCACTCTTCCTGTCCTTTGCTCTGAGAGAAAGAGAGAGAGAGAACAAAAAAGAAGTGTCTCTGTGTGTGAGATTTCTGCCTTCAGAAAGGAGACCTGAGCCCTAGGGGGACTCGGTGGTCCCTGACTCCATTGGGTCCCTTCAAGGGTGATGCTGAAGTGTCTCTTTTCCAGGGTGTGCTTCAGGAGAAGGACGTCATGACCACGTGGCCATGTTCTATGGCAGAAGGTCATGGCCAGGTTTGGGTCTCTCTTTCTATGCAATTTTTTTCAAGAGTCCCTCACCCTGTCTCTGCCTCTAACGTCATCCATTGCCATTACCTGGATGGGGTTCCATCTTGTGGCCAGCTTCAGTCCCATCCAAGGGGGACCTTCAGGAGAAGGTGCCTCGATTCAACGCTCCCTACTTTCCATCTTCTCATTCCCAGCCTCCCTTTCTCCAAGTTGTGCAGAAATCCACAGAGGGCAGAGATGCTCAAGGAGTGGTGGCGAAGTTCTCCTGGTGACCTGAGGATACCCCCAGCCACCTGGGAGTGGGGAGGAAAGCCTTCTTGCCTAAAGAGAATGATTGGGTGGGTCTTCATTCAGTTTCTCCTGGCTGGGTGGGTAAGACACCTCAAAATTTCAAACTCCCGTCAGTGCCTGTATTGTTGACTCTGGATAGAGGAGTCTCCCAGGCCTGGGTGAAGCTTGGAAGGAAGCTGGTCCTTCCCTTCAGGCCTGGCCTCTCCAGGGAAGGCAGAGAAGGTAGGCCGGGATGCCTTCACCTCTGCTGCTGTCCCCCCTCTGATGCTGTCGTGGGCATCTTAAGCCTCTCGCCTCTCAGTTTTAAGTACCTGTGATCTTGAAAAATAAAAGATTTAGAAGTACAGAAAAATGGGAGAACTTTCAAGGTCAGAGACAGCCCAGTGGGGTGGGGGTGGAGGTGGAAGATCCCTCCACACCTAGGAAAAATAGATGAACTAAAGCTGGGATTTTGACTTGGTCCAATGAAGTTCACAGGCACTGTGCCTTTGAAGGCAGGCCATGTGGAAAGACTCTCTTGGGACCATTTTGGTGCCATTAAATATTCTTGGTTTGATATTTCAAACCCAGAGTTGAAGGACATTTATCAAAGTACGAGAATCTCGAAATGTGATTGGGAGCTGTTTTTTCTTCTTTTTTTCCTTCAGGGCTATCATGGTTTAATCTCCCAACTCTGTAAATATGTATGAAGATGATTTTAAGAGCATGTATTTATGTCCCTGACTGTAAATGCTCCATTTTTAAAGTTTTATAACTTGTGTTATTTAATTAATCAACCAACTGCAGTAAGGTGATGGAGATGGGTCCAGAAGGGTCTTGTGGAAATAAATCCTCACATGGGCAGGAAAAAAAAATTGGAATCACAGTTTAATGTCAGAATTTGCACATTTCCCACCCAATGGAAAACTTTTCTTAGTAAGTAACAAAATGGAAGCCTCATTCTCCTACCAAAGTTAGTCCTCTAGCATGGAAATAGTGGACTTTTTTAACCTAATGGTAAAATTTTGTCCCAATCAGTGTTCAAATTCACAAAATTTCCCTCTTCTCTCCTTTACTTCCCAAGATATTTCTGTTACCAGGGAAAGAGTTCTGTGGCTGAAAGCCCATGAATCTCTCTTTCTACCCTGTAATGACAAATATTATTGGGGGTAGGGATTATTAGGGGAAGGGAAATCATTTTTTGCATGTGAAATTTTGCTGATCATCTTTTAGCACTCTCCTCATGTGATTCCTAATCTGAGTGTCCCAATAATGAAAAAAAAAAGAAAAAAAGTTTTATTTTTTTTAAGGTGGTGTTTCCTGGTCAGTGCTGGTCTTCTGAACGTTGAGTCAGATCGCTGAAGACTCTGTTGTTTGTCTGCCATGTGAAGAAAATTAACAATAAAAAAAGAAAAACAACATGAAATGCGTCTATAGAGGAGGCATGTGTGAAGAACACTCCTTTTTTCTTAATCTCGACTCCTCACAGCAGGAATTCTGGTCTTGATTGGGAGGTTGGGCTAGCTGGCCTCAGAGGGGGAGCATCTGACTCCAAGAGGGGAGGAGAGAAGATCTGGGGCTTGAGCCATGACCTTGGTCTTTCCCTTTGCCATTCAATATCCAAAACTTTCTTCTTGCTCTGTCTCCATTTCCCATGTTGCTTATTAGTGCTCTTTGTATCTTTTCCTCTCTCTTTCTCCTCTCTTCCTCTCTTTTCTCCTTCCTTTCCCTCTCTGTTGGTCTCTGTGTCTCTTCCCTTCCCTTCCCCATCAGGAGTCACTTCTTTCTACACATTACAGGGGGCCCCCACGCCTGTCTGGGGGAGGAGGCCACATCTACAACGTAGGGTTGGGAAACAAAGAAGGGAGGGTAGTATTGGCATGGGGGTATTGATAGGGAAGCTTGGGAAAGGAGCATTCACAGTAGATGTTAGAGACTTCTCTTGATGGGCAATTGAGAAGCATCCATGGATGGGAGTCAGTGGAGCTGTGGAGAGGCATTGTGGGTTTATGTAAGAGAACTGATGGGAAGGTTGGGAAAGCTGTTGACAGGAGAGGTGAGCAGATATACAGACGAGGTCACAAAGGGTCGATGGATGGGGAAATTGAAGGGAATCATTAATAGGACTTGAGGGCATTGGCAGAGGGAGATGGCATGAGCAGGCTAGTTGGGGAAACTTTTGATAGGAGGTGAGGAGCAGCCATGGATGAGAAGTTGAGAAAGGGGCATTGGCAGGGGAAATTGAGTCACTGGTGTGAAGTGGAGGCATTTATAGGCAGGTTGGGCAAGTTAGTGATGGAAGAGGTGAGGGAGAAGATTAGTAAGAGAACACTGACAGGGGAGGGCAGGGAAAGGTTCAGAACTGGCTTAACAGTAGGATGTAGAAAGGAGGGAGAATTTTATTATTAATATTATTAATAAAAGACTTTGCTACTTCACTGAGAGCCAGCTCTGGGTAGAAACAAAAGCCCAAATTTCTGTTTCCCCACTAACCACATCTATACTTTATGTAGGTTAAAATGTCTCATCTTTCCTCATCCATCCTGCCTTCCCTGAAAATTCTTCGAGAAATAAGCACATTTTACTTTAGAATAGAACAGATAAAAAGGGAAAGGTCCAAGTGGTGGTGTGGTTGGCTTTCTTTTCTCCACTCTTGAAACATCAGAGAACAGAGAGGAGGGAAGGAAAGAACAAGGAAGGGATGGAGAGACACTGGGAGAGACACATTTTGTCCCCACTCCAGCTGGGCTAAGAGCTTTTGCCTTTAGAACTGCTTCAGCCAGAAACTCTGGGCCAGAGACCTTATTTTTTTCTCCACTCCCCCATCAGGCCAAAGTTCCATGAATTGGATTCATGAGAGGGAAAACCTGCTTGGGAGAAGACAGCTGGAGAACCCGTCCAAGGGGATCTGGCAACCAGTGGCCCTTCCCAGGCTGCTAACCTCTGTTTAGGTCCTCTAATGGCACGTCATCTCCATTCCTGAACACCAAAGGACATCTGCCTGCTTTCATTCAATGTCTGTGCTGTGTTAATGAGCTCCAGAGACCAGCCCTGACCCCTTGTCTCCAGTGGATTGGAGAACCGAGAAGGGCGAAGGATCCTATTTAAAGAAATTGGCAAGCGAGGAAGGCAATCGTTATGGTCAATAGCAGGACGGTCTCTGGGCTCTGAAAGTTAATGGGCTCAAATTGCTTTTGACAAGTGGTGATGGAGAGTTAATGATACTCGCTCACATTGTGTAGATGTTCAAATGTTTCTATAGCTTAAATGTGTCTATATAAAGATGCATTGTTATATATTTATACATGATATATAATTTTATATATTATGAGAGACAGAGAGTGTTTGGGAGATGGTGTATGGGCTGCTGTTAGCCCCATTTCCATGATGGGGAGACTGAAATTCACAGATAGTCATTAGAGTTTGGGTTTGAACCCAGTGCCCTTTCCACAAAATCGAGCTAGTATATACTACTTCCTCCGTATCTCACAGAAGCTCAGAGACTGTCTAGCCCAATTGCTAGACATTCTCATTTAAGATAAAACATATAGGGGGTAGCTGGGTGACTCAGTGGATGGAGAGCCAGGCCTAGAGATGGAGGTCCTGGGTTCCAATTTGATCTCAGACATTTCCTAGCTGGGTGACCCTAGGCAAGTCACTTGACCCCCATTGCCTAGCTCTGACCACTCTTCTGCCTTGGAGCCAATACAAAGTCTTGGTTCTAAGACAGAAGGGTTAAAAAAAAGCATATATAAAACTTATATAGCATTCTCAGGTCTCTTACTGTTTTTCTTATGCTATCTCCTAGAATCCTGGGAATTAGATGCTACTATCACCCCCATTTTACAGATAAGGAAACTAAGACTGAGAGAGAGTTTAAGAGACTCCCCCAGACTACCTATAAATATCTGGAGCAAGATTCAAACTAAGGTCTTATTGACTCCAAATCCAACACTTAATCTCCTGGGTTGCCTAATAGCCTCCAGAAATATGTGTGATGGGTTGTCCTCCAATCTTTGCATGAAGGAAGAGAAGGAGGAAATAAACATTTATTGTGTGCCTACTCTATGCCTGGCACTGTGCCTAGAGCTTTACAAATAACAACCCTGGGAGGTTGGTGCTATTATGACCCTCATTTTACATGGGAAGAAACAGGTAGGCAGAGGTTAGGTGACTTGCCCAGGGTCTCATAGCTAGAAAGTGCCTGAGGTCAGATTTGAATCCAGGACCTCTCATCTCTATGTCTGAATCTCAATCCATGAAGCCACCTCAATGTGTTCTCCCATGTTCTTTTAAAGTAGATCTTTATAAGTTGTACAGTGAAAAGAGCACTAGGGGACTGAATTCCAATCCCTTGCCCTAACCACTACTCCCCTTTGTGATTTGATTCCTTGAAGACAGAGACAGTATTCCCTTTTGATTTATTCATTCATTTCTATAATTATGATCTGTGCAACCTTGGGCAAATTATTTAACTGCGGTCTGCCTCAGTTTCCCCATTTGAAAAATGGAGAGTTTGGACTGAGGTCCATTCCAGCCCTGTCTGTGATTTGATGGCATGAACTGAAGGACTTTGCCAGGCTTTTGGATTAGAAGGAAAAGAAGCATTGTTCTTAGGGTGACCCTAACCTGACATTTGTAACTACTCGACTGAGTAGTGACTATGTTTATTTTTATAAAAACTCACAGTTTTGGAACAATCCTCCCTTGGGCTTTGACTTCCCCAACAAACCAAGTTGTATCTATGCTGGGTAGATAACCCACTCATTTCCTGGAGAAAGTGTTCCGGATGTTCCCTGGGGACCTTTCCTTATGGAGTAAAGTCTGAATTTGGTCATCTTTTGGACAAAAGTGGTCTTCTGCTATTTCGGGGGTTGGCCCCCTTTTAACCAGGTACATGGTCTCAGATATGCATGGCAAAGACTGGAAAAGTAGCGACCGGGGCTGACCCAGGAGCTGAACCCTGAAGATTCCAGAGCTGAAAATAGTAACTTTGGTGCCTTGGCCAAGTGGTACAAATCACGTCCCCAAATCAGCTTCTCAAGATAGATTCATCTGGGGGTAGTAGGGATGAGGGCAGGGCCAGATCAGAGAGAAACAGCTATGGGGGCCAGAAATGGCATCATGTGGTAGCTTCCTATTTTAAACGAATTATTCTTGCTAAATAGTTGCTAACTCAATTGTTTATGCTGCCAAGGACTGAGGTGCCCTGGGGTGAAATTCTGCCATGTTGCCCTACATCTTCCTGGCTTGGCCAAACTTGGGGTTCAGCTACTGGTCCTTTCTGACTATGGGAGACCTTGGAGTTTCCTTTTTTGAGCTCATCATTACAGTTGAGGTTACATTGTTAGGGAAGAAATATAGGATCTGTGGGGAGAAATCCTGGAATTCAATTGGTCGGCTCAATATTAATTTATTCAATACTTACTATGTGCTGAGCAATGGAGCAGGTGCTGGGTTCGATAAAAAAGGCAAAAATGGAATAGTCTCTGGAATTTATGTTCCTGCTGGCTAGGCACCTTCCCACCCTGGAGATTTGGTCATTGCTTCTCCTCGAGCAGGACTTCAGGAAAAGTCTGAGCCCTACTTTTTCTATCCTCTCCCCCTGTTCTGGGGCCATCCGCCATGATCATAGCAACTCGGCCATTGCTTCATTGTTTCTGTATGAGGTGTGCCCAGTCACATTTTTCACATTTCTTTCAAATGAGATCCTATTTGTAAAGTACTTAGCACAGTGCCTGGGACATAGTTCCCATTTTAATGCTTATTCCCTTGCCCTAACCACTACTCCCCTTTGTGTGTTGACTCCTTGAGGGCAGAGATGGTCTTCCCTTTTGTTTTATTCATTCATTTCTAGAAATGTGTGTATATAACACACACACACACACATATATACATGCACAAACATGTGTACATACCTATATACATACATGCCTGTGAAAGCATGTGGTGGCGATAGAAGCTCTCCGGCAAGTGTTGATGGTGAAAATGGTGGGAAAAGAAGGAAAAGGAAGGTAGGGAAACTGACCAGGCTTTTCTTTCTCTTCTATAATTATGTGAGGGATTTAAATTAAATCAAGCCAGACTCTAGGGATAGTTAAATAGGTTTATTTGGGCCAGAAAAGAAAGGCTTGGGAAAGGCTAAAGAAAATTTGATGTCCTGCAGCTATGCAGGGACCAAAGGTTCTCCTCTCATTCTCCAGAAAGGGCTCCTCGCTTCTCTCTTCTTTTATACTTTCTCAGACACCTCCCACAAAGGAAGTGGGAGGTGTCTGAGGAACTTGGGGTAGAGAGTCCTGGGAGATGTAGTCTCCCAGGGCTCAGAGCCATTTTAGAAGGCACACAAGGGTTCCTCTAGGGTTGGGTTGTTGAAGATGTGGCAGCATGGAGGGGGCTGCTCTGTTGCCCCTCTCTACTGAGCCTGAGGACATTTTTTGCCTATCCTGCCCTCTGTCCAGCCGATCCATTTGTGCACTTCCTCCCTCCCCTCTCTGTGCTGATTTGAGGGGTGGGGAGGGTGGGGGATGGAGAGCTCATAGGTGGCTTGAAGGTGCAGTTTGGGCACTTGATCCCTAAAAGGTTCACCAGTGCTGTCGTAGGGGAAGTTCTGGAACTGAGCCTTGAAGGGAGCTAGACAGCCAAGAGACAGAGGCACCAGAGGGAGAGTCGGGAGTTGAGAGATGGATGCCCCAAAGGGGCAACTGAGAACAAGTCATTTTGTCTGAAACATGAAGGGGGGATGGGCAAGAAGCCTAGAAAGGTCAACAGCCAGATTTAGAAGGACTTTATCTGCCAAAGACATTTGTATTTTATTCTACAGGCAACAAAGAACCCCTGAAAACTTTTTAAAGCAAGGATGCAATCCAGTCAGATATATCAGCATAATGATTGTGAGCCTTTAATTATTGAAGGTTTGCAAAGCACTGTACAGATGTGATCTCATTTGATCATCATAACTATCCTGAGAGGTAGGTGTTGTTATTCATGTTATAGATGGGGAAACTGAAGCCAACAGACACAGATAATAGCTAGGGGGTGCTAAAGTACAGAGTGGGCTGGATCTGCAGCCAGGAATCCCTAAATGCATAAATAACCTCAGACTCTTACTAGCTGTGTGCCCTTAGGCAAGTTATTCAGCCTCTATCTGTCTCAGTTTTCTCAACTGAAAAATGGGGATAATGCTAGTACCTTCCTTCCAGGGTTTTTGTAAGAATAGAAGATCATATTTGTAAATATGTTCCTGGCACATAATAGGTGCTATATAAGCGTTATTGTTATTATCATCATCGTCATGTCATCAGTTGTGGTGGTAGTGGTGGTGGTAATAATGGTGGTGATAATGGTAAGGTAGTAATTGTAGTGGTGGTTGTAGTAGTAGTAGTAGTGCTAGTGGCTGTGGTGGTGGTAGTGGTGGTGGTAGTAGTGGTGATAATGATGGTGATTGTGGTGGTGATGGTGATGGTGATGGTGATGGTGATTGTGTTGGTGGTGGTAGTAGTGGGGATGATGATGGTGATTGTGGTGATGGTGATGGTGATGGTGATTGTGGTGGTGGTGGTGGTTGTAGAAGTAATGATAGAGTGCTTGTAGAAATGATGATGGAAGTGGTAGTGGTGGTGATTGTGGAGGTGGTGGTTAGAGTGATGGTGATATTGCTGGCTGTGGCAATAGGAGTAGTGCTGGTTGTGGTGGTGGTAGTAATGGTGGTGGTGGTAGTAGTAGTAGTAGTGGTAGTATATGAACTGTAGATGGAAGACAAGAGGCAGGGAGGCTTATTGAGTCTCAGGTCTGCCAGTTATTAGTTGTATCACCTTGGGCTAGTATCTACCCTTCTCTGAACCTCAGTTACTCTTCTTTAAAAAGAGGGAGTTGAACTTGGTGATCTCCAGGATCCCTTTGAACTCTGACCTTCTGTGTTTCCATGGGGGTTATCTATGAAATTTCAAAGAGCCCCTACTATGTTCAGGGCATCTTGAGGATACAAAGCAGGGAGAAGATGAAGCCCTTCCCCTTAAGGAGCAACTATCTAATATTCTGACGTTACCATTAAATGATATTTCTTATCCAGAGAGATAGCATGGGCTAGAGAACTGGATTTGAAGTGAGAGAAGTCACTACCTACTTCCAATACATCCTGGCTGTGTCCATCCATCCTATTGAATCTCTCAGGGTCTCCAAGTCAGCACCTTTAGCTGTAAGCTGACTCTGCCTTTCCTAGAAGAATATCTTAATCTGGGAAGTTCCTACAACCAATCATTTAATAAACAGTTATTAAGCACCTACTATGTGCTGTGTCCTTTGCTAAGGGCTAGAGATCCAAAAAGAGAGAGAAGACAGTCCCTGACCTCAAGGAACTCACTATCTAATGGGAGAGACCATGAGCAAACATATCTACAGAGCAAGCTTAGGTTTAAGATAAATAGAAAAGAATTAGCAGTGGGAAAGGGACTGTAATTCAGAGGGGTTGGGGAAGGCTTCCAGTAAAAGAAGAAATTTTAGTTGAGATTCAAAGAAAGGTCATTAGGTGGAGTGGAGGAGGGAGAGCATTCCAGGTATAGGGGGCAGCTAGGGAAAAGGCTGGCAGAAGGGAAAAAAAAAGAATGTTCAGACTCTCTATTATCATTTACTACCTGAGTGACCTTAGGAAGTCTCTTTCCTGCTCTGGGCCTCCTCGGGTCCTTCTCTAATAATGAGAGGAGGATAGATGATCCCTAAGATTTCTTCAAGCTTTAAATCTATAATCCTTTGAATGAGGGTAGACTTTCTCTTTGACTTCAAAAGGGAGTATGTCCTCCCACAACTAACTAACTAACTAACTAACTAACTAACTAACTAACTAACTAACTAACTAACTAACTAACTAACTAACTAACTAACTAACCAACTAACCAACTAACTAAACAACTAACTAAACAGCTAACTAACCAACCAACTCACCAACCAACTAACTATCCAACTAGTTAACTAGCTAACCAAATAACTAACTAGCTGACTAACTAGCAAGCTAGCTAACTAAACTAGCTAACCAGCTAACTAACTAGCTAGCTAACTATGTATGTATGCATGTATGTATGTATGTATGTATGTATGTATGTATGCATATACATTTAGTTCTGTGATATGTTGGGGTCTGAGTTGGTCGACAGCTTCACTTACTTCCTGGTGGGATTCATGTAGGAGCAGACATAATAGATCTAGTCTATGACCAAGCTGACAGTTGATGTCAAAGGCCAGGGAATACACAAATCTGTGTAAAAGTTCAAAACGTTGAGAAAACAGGTTGTGTCAGACTAACAGTCAACATACTGATGCAGGGCTTGACTGATTTCCTGGTGCTGGTCTTGCTCCCCTGAATCATAGATTTAGAACTGAAAAAGACCTCAGAAGTCTTCGAGGCCAATTCCTTCATTTTGTAGATGAGGAAATTGAGGCTTAAGGAAGTTAAGCGAATTGGCCCAGGTCCCAGGGAGGAATTAGGTGTCCCAGGTAGGATTCGAATGCAGGTCCTCTGATCCCACTGTATCATGAACTCCTACAACCATTTCCTAACTCCTCAGTAACTCCTTGGATTTCGATCCTTTGAAGAAGGCATCAATTTAGCTGGACCTTTTGGCTCACTTACAGTCTGATTCAGACCCCACCACCCTTCTTAGGTTAACTCATTCGTGCTCTAATCACTGATATATGCCAGGCTCCCACTCCCACCCCCCTGATGCTATATAGTTTACACCTCAAGCTCCTTTTACCACCCGATTTACCAAACTTGTGAAAGTGATTTAATTGATAAGCATTTACAGAGCATCTCTTAGGTGCTTGGCACTATGCTAAGCATTATGGGAGACTTAGAAGAACCAACAAAAAATTTATACCCTTCAGGAGTTTAGAGTCTAGTGAAGGAGATGATATATAAATAGGAAACAATTAGAGCTTGGCCAGTCTTTGAAGACGATGGAAGATAGAAGGGCCCTCTGTGCTATGGTCCATGGGGCCGTGAAGAATCAGACAGGCAAGAAGGAACAACCAAAGAGCAGCTGCGTGCAGGATCATCGAATCACAGAGCCTCCTAGTTGAAACCTCAGAGGCCATTAAATGCAATTCATATCCATAAAAGGATCTCCTTGATAAAATACCTAAATAAAACACTGCTTTTAGAGAGAGTCCATTTCACTTTTGTGGGTAAGCCTCCTTGTTACGAAGAGTTTTTTCTTACCTACAGACTAAATTTTGGGCTTCTACGCTCATCACTCCTAATTCTGCTTTTTGAGTACCAAATGAATAGGTGGTGCAGTAGTTAGAGCACCAGACCTAGAATCAGGAAGACTTGAGTTCAAATTTGACCTCAGAAACTTATTAACTGTTTGATCCTGGACAAATCACTTAATCCTGTTTGTCTCAGTTTCCTCATTTGTAAAATGAGGTGGAGGGGGAAATAACAAACCATTCTAGTATCTGCCTAGAAAATCCCAAATGGGTCCACAATGAGTGGAATGTGACTGAAATGACTATACGACAACGACAGAATGAGTTTACTTTCTTTTCTTCTTTTTGCAACCCTGTAAATACTTGAAGACAGCTTTCATGCACCTTACCCACCCCTCACCTCACCTGTAAGGGTATTCTGCTTCAGCCTAAATATTCTCATTTCCTTCGACGGATTGTTGAATGGAATAATGTTAAGCCCCTTCACCATCATGATAACCCTCCAACTTATAAGATGACCTTCCTAAACTGTTGGGTCCAGAATTAACTTTGGTATACCATATAGAATCTTTTTTTTTTTTTAAATATATTTTATTTGATCATTTCCAAGCATTATTCGTTAAAGACATAGATCATTTTCTTTTCCTCCCCCCCACCCCCCATAGCCGACGCGTAAGTCCACTGGGCATTAGATGTTTTCTTGATTTGAACCCATTGCTTTGTTGATAGTATTTGCATTAGAGTGTTCATTTAAAGTCTGTCCTCTGTCATGTCCCCTCAACCTCTGTATTCAGGCAGTTGCTTTTTCTCGGTGTTTCCACTCCCATAGTTTATCCTTTGCTTATGAATGGTGTTTTTTTTCTCCTGGATCCCTGAAAGTTGTTCAGGGACATTACACCGCCCCTAATGGAGAAGTCCATTACGTTCGATTATACCACAGTGTATTAGTCTCTGTGTACAATGTTCTCCTGGTTCTGCTCCTCTCGCTCTGCATCACTTCCTGGAGGTTGTTCCAGTCTCCATGGAACTTCTCCACTTTATTATTCCTTTGAGCACAATAGTATTCCATCACCAACATATACCACAGTTTGTTCAGCCATTCCCCAATTGATGGGCATCCCCTCGTTTTCCAGTTTTGGGCCACCACAAAGAGCGCAGCTATGAATATTTTTGTACAAGTCTTTGTGTCCATTATCTCTTTGGGGTACAGACCCAGCAGTGCTATGGCTGGGTCAAAGGGTAGATATTCTTTTGTCGCCCTTTGGGCATAGTTCCAAATTGCCCTCCAGAATGGTTGGATCAGTTCACAACTCCACCAGCAATGAATTAATGTCCCTACTTTGCCACATCCCCTCCAGCATTCATTACTTTCCTTTGCTGTTATGTTAGCCAATCTGCTAGGTGTGAGGTGATACCTCAGAGTTGTTTTGATTTGCATCTCTCTGATTATAAGAGATGTAGAACACTTCTTCATGTGCTTGTTAATAGTTTTGATTTCTTTATCTGAGAACTGCCTATCCATTTCCCTTGCCCATTTATCAATTGGAGAATGGCTTGATTTTTTGTACAATTGATTTAGCTCATTATAAATATGAGTAATTAAACCTTTGTCAGAGGTTTCTATGAAGATTTTTTCCCAATTTGTTGTTTACCATATAGAATCTTACTAAAGCAGAGGATGGCAGAGCTGTCACTTGTGAGTTGGATTTGAAAATGATGGAGAAAAGATCTGTTTCTCAAAATGCATCATCCATGGGGCTCTGGGGATTGACTTTTTACAACTATATTGACTATATATAGAGAACTTTTCTCATTAGGGGGGAATATTGTCTGAGGGCTCCAGGATCCTGGTGTGGGGTTGGCTTTCCACATTTCAGCTCAGCTCTTCTACCGTGCAGACCCCATCCTTCCCATGCCCTCTAGCCTTCCTTTTTATTAATTTATTTTTAATGTGCACGGTCCAATACCCTTCCCCCCCCCCCCATAGAAGGTAAGCTCCTTGAGGTCAGGAATTATTTGTTTTTATTTTTCTATCTCCTGTGTTTGTATATATATATATATATATACATATATATTCACTTAATATAAATAATTATTATTATAATTATATTATATATTATATATTATTATAAATTAATAATACATATTCCCTTCCTTCCTTCCTTCCTTCCTTCCTTCCTTCCTTCCTTCCTTCCTTCCTTCCTTCCTTCCTTCCTTCCTTCCTTCCTTCCTTCCTTTCTTTCTTTCTTTCTTTCTTTCTTTCTTTCTTTCTTTCTTTCTTTCTTTCTTTCTTTCTTTCTTTCTTTCTTTCTTTCTTTCTTTCTTTCTTTCTTTCTTTCTTTCTTTCTTTCTTTCTTTCTTTCTTTCTTCCTTCCTTCCTTCCTTCCTTCCTTCCTTCCTATCTTTCTTTCTTTCTTTCTTTCTTTCTTTCTTTCTTTCTTTCTTTCTTTCTTTCTTTCTTTCTTTCTTTCTTTCTTTCTTTCTTTCTTTCTTTCTTTCTTTCTTTCTTTCTTTCTTTCTTTCTTTCTTTCTTTCTTTCTTTCTTTCTTTCTTCCTTCCTTCCTTCCTTCCTTCCTTCCTTCCTTCCTTTTTTCCCTCCCTCCTTCCTTCCTACACATATATACCTAATTATACTTATACATACTTACATATACTTATATCTACATATCTACTTAATTCTTATACACATATATACTTAATAATACTTGAACACACAGGAATAATATATAATAAAATCCCAATAATATATAGTACATATATACTTAAAATACTTAATATACATTGTTGAATTGAGTGAATGAACTTTTGCCCTCAGAGAATTGCTGGGAGCAAACAAGAACTCAAATGACTTGTTCAGGGTCACACAACTAGTATCAGAAGAGGCAAGTCTTGATGCCAAGGCTGATCCTCTAACCATTATACTGTGCTGCCCCTCACTGTGGAAGGTACAATTTGACATTAGACAAGCTCTCTGCGCCAACATGGGATTCACAGTTCAGTAGATAGTCTCTCTTGGGAGCTGGGATAACAACGCCTCATCATGGGTTCTTGGCCATTATTGTCTTGTTATATTCTTTAGCATCTAATGACTTCACTGCACTTTCCACACAGTCTTCTGTGCTGTGTACATATCTTCTGAGAAGACAAAATATCTCCTCAGAGCGACATATCTTTTTGAGGGTTTTTCCTCTTCTATGGCCCTATGGTACAAATGACATGTTGTAAAAATAGTTGGCTTTGGTGCATCCAGATGGGTAGAGTTTTCTACCCCAAATTCATGGCCCAAGATAGAAAGAGATTCCTAAGAGTTGGAATTTCCATAAATTTAATTACCATGAATTAATAACAGATGGATTGCATCAATATCTAGTGGGTGCTTGCTATTAAAAAAAATCAAAATAGACATTTCAACATTGGCTAAAACCTTTCTTACAGAGGCTTGAGAACCAAAGAAATCAGAGGAGAGAGAGAACCTCTGATGAAAGAAAATGTGGAAAATTTTTGATCATCTACATAGTTGCTAGAAATCCAACTCAATGAAAACACAAATGGGAAGCACAAAGCTTGTAAATTGTTAACATGATGAACAGCAGAAGCTATGTTATTGAGAAGAAGTGCCTAAAACTACATTTTCTGTAAACCCAGGAAGAATAGGGGCTGGATAAGACCCATAATTTTTGACTCAATTCCTCCACAGTACATAATTATCAGCAAAACACTTTACCAGCTTCCTCTCAGATGTAAGTCTGAGTCATAGAAACACCTTTTTTAACAGAAGGCATTTTGTAGTTATTTCCAAACACCAGTGGCTCTTCCAAAAATAAGCCAGTTTTGTGTTTATATACTTGATTCAAAGCATTCACAACTTGCATAAATAATACATATGCATAGAAGATATGTACATATATTCATATGTAGAGAAGGTAAGAGATTTGGAGCATATAGTGCTGAAGTGAAATGTATGTGTGGCTGTGGACGCATATGTGTATGTTTATATACTGAGAAAAAGTGAATTGACCAAGGAACAAAAAAGGTTTGGTAAAAAGTTCCAAGGATATAAAGAAGAACTAATTGCTAATTACATAACATGCTGACCCAAAGCACTGTAACATTCATGTTATATCTTTATAGATTATTGCAAAATCTTAGTCCACCCTAATGGTTTCTTCTAAGATTACAAAAATATGAAATAGTTGTAATGTTGGAGAAAATGCTAAAATATCTAATGTCCAAATGGAAAACCATCCTCTATTTAAGACATACCATTAATACAATGATGTCATAATCATTTGCTATAAAATATGGCACTTTTCAGGAAGACCATTTAGAATTTGAAAGACTAGAATTTAAGAATACCTTAAGGACCAAGCAAAGTTTTGCATCAACGGATGTTTCCTGTTATCTGCTTCTTTTCTTGTTCTCACAGCTGTCCTGCTGAGCAAAGATGCTTTTCTACTGCTCCTGTGAAGCTGCAACAGTGTCAAATGCTTTTAGCTCACATCCACCTTTGGCTGGGGACTGAGAGCATATTAAGCTATTTTTGTGATAAGCAACTGTCTTCAGCCAGAGTACTGCAAAGATCTTCAGTTTTCCTATGGAAATTGTTCTGAGGAATTTCTTTCCCTCAAGCCAGGAAGGGTCATAGAGATAACACAGTCAAGCACATGAGGGCTTTCCTCATTCATACTGTAGAAAACAAGGCACTGCAACCTTTTCCCAAGCCAGATCTTCAAACAGCAGTGGATTCTATTTTTTCTACCAAATAGCTCTCAGCAAAACATCTCTGTTCTCAAAGGCATAGCTTAAAATAATACAAATGTAAAACTTTCTCTCCCTCTATTTTTCTTTCTTAAGCCCTAAATGACTATAAAGGAAACCAAGTGAGACCCTGAGAAGTTTCCTCTCTCTTATGCAATAAGTAGTCTGAAAGAGCAACAGATGTAGTCAGCTGTTCAGTAGGAAGGGATTCAACTTTCATCCAATCAGCTTCCAGCAGCTACAATGTTCTCTAGCACACAGTTCTCTGCATTAGATGCAAAACCTTCTTGTTAGTTGTGTTCAGAATCTGTTATTTCTATATTCTTTCTTCTTCAAGTTCTTATTATCTTTTTCTATCTATTGTCTCCAGCTTCTTCCAGCTTCTTGACTTGTCTTCGTCATAATATTTATCTGTTAAAAGTCTTCTCCTAGCTTTAATCTTCTCCTATAGTTACTCATGTGTCAAATCAGGGGCTCCTTTTGTTGAGTCTCCTTTCTATTTGATAGGAAAACTTCAGTGAATCAAATATAACCCCAGTAGCCCTTATATTATTGTCCCATAGTCACCAAATAGTTTTTTTGATTTATGGTTTTTCAGTTATAACTTCAAAACCCTGAAAGCAACCTGAAGTAAAGGAATGGATAAACATCAATGCCCTGTAGCCATCCCCACCTTCACTCAGGGCTACAGCCTTTGAGAGGGACTGTTTTTTCTCCCATCCTAGTCTATGTCTCTTCTCAGACATGTTTATCTTCTGGGCTGTATTTCTCCTTGTACTGATTCTATGCAAATATATTTTTTCCTGTCCATTTCAGCCAACAAAATGCCCATAGAATAATAGTACAGAACACTAGGCACAGAAACACTAGAAACTATACACCACATCATTGAAGAGTACGGAAATTTAGCATCTACTGAATTACTAGCAAGACATAACCTTGGGAGTAGAATTACACACCAGAAGCTATAAATTATCAGAGAATTAGAATCAGAGAATTATCAGAGACAAAATTAGTGTCCTAATCACCAGATATAGCAGTGATTTGCAAAAGCTTAAACATGATGGTTTTTAATGGATGTCATTGTATCAAATATTCATCATTTCTTTTTCAAAATATAGATATCTAGATGAAGAAGAAATTAAAACCATTTGGGAAAGGAATAAAATACATATTATCATTTATCATTATCAATTTAGAATTGTCCCCAAAATGCTTTCAGTGAACCTGCATAAAGAATTTATATTCCTACAGACAGTCAAGTGACACTATGGATAGAATGCTTTATTTGTAGGCGAGGAGACTGGAATTCAAATCTAGTCATAGACCCTTACTAATTTTTCACCATACACAAGTAATTTAACCTTTTTGTGCCTCAGTTTCCTCATCTGTAAATTGGCAATAATAATAGCATTTATCTTCCAGGGTTGTTGCGAGGGTTAAATATTCACTTAACACATGTAAAGTATTTTGCAAATCTTGAAACATTCTAGAAATGACAAACATAATTCAATTATAAAAGGCAGTTATTTTTTTTGACTGCAAAATAATTCACAGAACATTAAACATAAATGAATTATATCAGGATAATAATTTGTTTTAGCACTAATTGGTGAGAACAACAAAAAAATTATAATAGGGAAAAAGAGGACAATGAGATAATATTATTATTGATAATGATAATAATAATTACATGCATTCATATAATGTTATAATGCTAGTGCAATGTATTCCAAATATTATCTCATTTGCTAAAGTACAAGGCAGTATACAAATCAAAGAATGATAGGGATGTAAAGGACTTGAGAGATCATTCAGTCCAGTGTTTCCCAATCTGTTAGTCTTGGATTCCTTTATGATCTCTTCAAAATCAAAATCTCTGTTCTCCATGATTTTCTAAGCAATATTATACATACACACATATGCATATATTTTAATATTATATGGTTAAAATAAAATTGATATAGTACAGTAAAATATTCCTGTATAATATAGTCTCGGCAAAGAATAGTTCAAACAGCTGAGAAGTTTAGGAAATTCTTGTGTAAGAGATGATATCTGAACTATTCTTTGTAGGAAGTCAAGGAGTCTACAAGGTGAAATGGAAGAGAGTTATTTGGTACCACCTCTTTTGAGTTGAGAATGTGAATGCTTTTATTTCTAAGCATCACTAGATAGGCTGTGCTTCAAGGAATTTTAACTCTTTCCTTTTCTTTCTTAGTGATTACTTGGCCAGATGTACCTGCCATAGTTTCTACCCTCCACTGATCAGTCTACTTCACTTTAGACAGCATGGCATCTGTTAATTCTCCATCCCAGGTCTTATCTCAGATCCTGATATCAGATAAAAGGCAAGCAAAGTCCAGAAAATACCGAATGTTTAAAGGCTGTTAAATCCATATTTTCCTTTAGCTTTTGGATTTTATGTTTACTTGACAGGAAAGAGTCATTAACATGTATGCATTCATTTGAGATGTGATACAAACTTGCTTGTCTTTACAGAATAATAATAGGTAGGTTCATTTTAAATCCATGTCCTGAAGATCACTATGAAGAGAGTGCTTTATCTAAATTAGGGTTTATCTAAATTAGGGAAGGGTATGCTCTGATTCCCTCCAGGAAAACTATGTCTGGGAGTACTTCTATTGGGCTAGACACAAATGAGCATTGAAGACTGGAGAAGACAGAAATTGAAGAATGTTGATAGTGGGAGTGGAAGAATAGGAGGAAAAGTCAGGGAGAGGTATTAGAATTTTAATTCACATGGTCATAAATTCATTTCCCTATCACCTCCTGCTCCTGCATACCTATGGAAGCTAAAAGTCTGGGATATTTGCTGTGTCTGCCTGCCTAAATATAATAAACACAGGAGTTTGAGATAAAGGATTGAGGTGAAGAGTAATATCTGACTCCAGGATATAGTTCTTGCTTTTTCCCCTTCCAATTAATTTGCATGAGAGAATGCTAAAGTAAAACCAAAATACCTCAGCCTCACACAATTAATAAGTTTTTTTGGTTTTGTTTTGTTTGGATAGAGAGATATGATCCTCCAATCCTAAAATAGATTTGAAGGCAAAAGGTCCCCATATGATATTAAATCCCCATAAGGAATTTCTAACCCTAAGTCAGATATGGACAGAAACATAGACCCTGATAAGCAGGAAAGCAAGGTTCAAAGATAGATTAAATGTTATACTGATATGACTAGCTGTTCTGGGTTCATAAAGACCTTGGAACTTTCCTTGTGGAGAAAAAAGCTTCTTATGATTAAAACGGAGAAAGAAACATCTTTCCTTTACTGTTGGATAAAAAAATTGTCAGTTTTTCTGAAGTGTGATATCAAGTATATGAAAGTAGCACAGAGAAGGTCTGCAACTATGAGATCAGCAATACCTAGAAAAGACCACATGCCCAAGTGACACTAAACATCACATGAGGGCAACAGCAAATCCTACAGGAGCAGCATGATGAATCACCAGAAAATAGGGTGAAAAAATTTGGGAAGTTTATTGAACTTTAAGCTTGATATGAATCAGTCCATGGCAACAGAAGATGCTCTTTTGGTCACAGGCTGTATCAAGGGAGAGATATTATGTCCTGAATGGTTGGTGTTTATCCTACTGTTTATCATATCAGCAACAGCATGTTCAGGTTTGGGTCTCACATTGGCCAGTCAGCATAAAGAACATAGAGGTAACTACTCAATTCAAGAACCATAATTAAATGAATACTGCCATTGCTCCTGGAAACAGTCATAATAGATTCTCCTATAACTTTATTCATCATCTATGTCCAAACTGAAATGCCCCTTCCTGGTCACTACTCCACTGTGCATATTGCATATTGTGGCCCCATTATAGTGTCAACTTATTAAGAATAACAAGTGGCTCTACTTTTGTATTTGTATCCTCTAGCATAGTGCTTGGCATATTATGAATGCTTAATAAATACTTTTCATTCATTCAACTCATTCATCCATGCATTAATTTTTGGCTCCACTACTTATTTCTTGTATGACTTTTGAAAAGCCATTTCCTCTCTCTGGGCCTCAATTTCCTCATATGTAAAATGTAAAATGAAGAGGTTAGGCTGGGTGCTGTCTGAGATGCCTACTAGCTCTAATTCTACAATTCAACTGTCAGCCTTAACTGTTTTGTCTTCCATAATATTGACCTCTGAAATTCCTCTTTCTGATCATAATCTTTTGTGGACAGTGGATAATATATTGGCCTTGGAGTCAGAAAGACTTGAGTTCAAATACACTTCAGGTAGTTGCTAGCTGTTGTAACCCTGGAATAGTCATTTTACCCCTCTCAGCCTCAGTTTCCTCATTTTAAAAAATGAGGGTAATAAAAACACCTAATAAAAACAGATGTCCGATAGGATCGAGGTGTGGTCTGAGGGTGCATCTTTCTGACCATCTGGAGGACAATCAAAGGAAGATAGTCATCTCAGGACTCTAGGTGGGGTCCTTTGAATACAGAGAGGCCTCTTGATAGCCTGTGGATCCTTGGTCCGTGGCCCAGTCTTACTGGTCCACTTTTAGAGAAGTTTATTGCCTGGTGGGCAATGGCGTGATGGAGTCCTTCCATCCTAGCAGCCGTTTCTGACAAAGCCCTTACTTTCCCAAGAACAGTTGAGGGCTGGGCATTTGGGGTTAAGTGACTTGCCCAGAGTCATGCAACTAGGAAGTATCTGAGCCCAGATTTGAATCTTGGGCCTCCGGATTCCATGCCAGGCTGCACTCCATCCTCTGTGCGACTAGCTGCTCCTACCTGCAGCTCTGGAAGACCATCTCTCAAGTCTCACTGCCTTGGTGGAGGGATTGCCCACGCTGAGAACAACGCAGATCAGGAAAATAGTGAAATATTGAAATGGACCATGGTTCTTGGTGCAAATCTCCTCCAAGCTAACTGGCTCTCTCTAGCCCTGCTCATAGGGATGGCCCCCTTCTTCTGCTTATTTTCAAGTTTTCTCCATTGGTTACTCTGTCTGCTGACAAGAAGAGATGCTACTGTGTGACCTTGGACAAGCCACTTGACCCCCATTGCCTAGCCCTGACCACTCTTCTGCCTTAGAACCAATATGCAGTATTGACTCCAAGATGGAAGGTGAGGGCTTAAAAAAAAGAGATGTCAGCTCGGCAGAGTGTGTGGCATGCAGTGAGTGACTGGGCAAGCGGGCAAGGAAGGCCAGAGGAAAATCCGCTATCTGGAGGAATTTGTGCTTCTAGTATGCAAACGGAACTGTCTCCCATCGACTCCAGAGCAGATGCTCCTAGAGGGGGGTTGGGAGGGGTCAGCTGACAAGGGGACAGTAAGCCCAGGACGTTCCCATTTTTTTCCCATCTGTGATTGCTGACCCATATTATCTGGCTGCTTCCTCAGAAGGAAGGACAATTTCTCCCCCTATTTGGGTCTTAGGTGTGTCATTAAATCAGCTTAATTTAACTATAATTTTCTATAGCCTACTTAGTCTTTTCAGAATACTCAAGTGAGAGCAGACATGATTAATTCATTTCATTTCAGTTTAATTGTACAAATATTATTATTATTTTTTAACCCCCCCCCCCCCGCTTTTTTCTTAGAATCCATACTAAGTGTCGGTTTTAAGGCAAATGAGGTTAAGTGACTTGCCCAGGGTCACACAGCTAGGAAATATATGAGGACAGATTTGAATGCAGGACCTCCTGTCTCCAGACCTGGTTCTCCCTCTACTAAGCCACCCTGCTGCCCCAACAAGCATTTATTAAGTGCTTCATTATGTGCCAGGCACTGTGCTAAGTACGGGGCATACAAATAGTGGTAGAAACTGGTTCTCTTTCTCCAAAGAGCTCACATTCTAGTGGGAAGACAACACGTAAACAACTTGTCTACACAGAATTTATGAGAGGAGGGTACTAGAGGGGAAGGACTACAGAAGGCAGAACTTGAGCTGAGTCTGTGGGAACCAAGGAAGGTAAGATGTGAAGGTGAGGGAGCAGAGCATTCTGGGAAAGAAGGCACAGCCAGTGTAAGGCATGGAGATGGATGAGAGAGTATCATGGTTGTAGCATTTCTTAGGAGATAGTCTTTGGAGTTCAAAAAAGACCTGGTTTCAAGTCCTGCCTCTCAGAGTTACTAGCTGTGTGACTTGGGATCAAGTGACTTAACTGTGTATTTTATTTTATTTTTGGGAAAATTGTATTTAATTAATTAATTTAGAATATTTTTCCACGGTCACATGTTCTTCCCTTTCCCCCTTCCCATGGCCGATGGGCAATTCCACTGGGTTTTACATGCGTCCATAATGATTATTGTTTGAATGGAAGAAGCTTCATTTGAGTGACTGAGGACACATATGGGGGACTTGTCGCTTCTCCAGCCTCCATTCCTCACTGGAATGTCCCCAACTCTTCTCCCCCATCATAAAGCATCCCAAGCAAACAGAGGCAGCCTGATAGCCCAGAGATGCTTTAAGGTGTGTGGGTGAGCAGGGACTTCCTCCTCAGGGATGCGCAGCATGCACCACATCCCCTGGGATTCTCTCCTGTGGCTGCACCACACATTTGTCCTATTAAGGCTTCGGTGCCATCCTCCACACCTTATGGCTGTGGTTCCCCTCAGCTCCCAGCAGATGGCATCTGAGCTCTATCTGGTGCAGAGCCTCCAATGGGAACTGGTTCTTCTTCTCCAGGAAATCCCTTTGTTCTTTCTCACCTTAGGGAAGCAGGGGAGATGCTTCACTAATTCCTTAATGGTTGGGGAGCAGCAGAGTGGATAGATCATCAGCCTGGAGTTGGGAAGACCTGGGTTCAAATGTGGCCTCAGGCACTTTCTAGCTGGGTTATCCTGGGCAGGTCATTTGACCCTGATTGCCTAGCCCTTGCCACTCTTTGGAAGTAGAACTAATTCCAAGGCAGAAGGTAAAGGTAAAAAAAAATGTTCCCTAACATTGGCCTGGAAGTGTAGGTGGGAGAACAACTAGCTTTGGAGAAGGGGCAGAGAGGCAAGAGAAAACCGGATTTCATCGGGGGATTCCTGCACAGTTGTCATATTTCTTTGTGGAGCTTTTCCTGAGATCCCTCCCCAGCTCTCTCTTTAGTCCTCCAATGACCCCTCCTTTCTTTTGCATATGCTGATATATTTGCATATCCAATCTCTCAATTGAATATAAACAGCTTTGAAGGCAGAGAGTATTTTGATTTTGTATTTGTATTATCAGCACCTAGATCAATGCTAGGCCTGTGAATGATTATTGATTGGTTATCATTACTTTTTAAACCCTTACCTTTTATCTTTGAATCAATACTATATATTGGTTCTAAGGCAGAAGAGGAGTAAGGGATAGGCCAGTGATGGTGAATCTTTTAGAGACTGAGTGCCCAAATGTAACTCTTATGCCTCATGTGAGCCCTCACCTTACCCCAGATAGGGGAAGGAGGAAGCATTCCCATTGGGTTGCTGGGCAGAGGGATGGGAGATGTGAGAAATGTCAGAAAAGAGGGAGAGAGAGGAGAGGAGCAGCCTCCTCTGGAAAATGGGCCATAGGTTCACCAACATGGGGCTAGACAATGAGGGTTAAGTGACTCTCCCAGGGTCATACAGCTAGGAAGTATCTGTGGCCAGATTTGAAACTAGGACCTCCTGTCTCCAGGCTTGGCTCTCTATCCTCTGAGCCACTCTAGCTGCCCCCTATTATTATCTTTTTATCAGATGAGAAAACTGATGCTGAAACAGGGTAGGTTATGATTTGGCCAGTTTTATATAGCTAGTTCTCATCTTGAGGCAAAATTTGAACCCAGGTCTCCCTAAATCTGTATTCAGTGTTCACTGTACCTTTACTGTCTAATCTAATCCATATCCCTCAAAAGAATCCTTTCTACAACATTTCTAGCCTCTGAACCGAGGGCTTCTCCTAACTCAGGGCGCCCAGCATTATATAGCTAGGGAGCAGAGTGAAATGTGATCTCAAATCAACTTTCTAGGACTAATTCACTGTATCAAGGAGTTCTGAAGCAGGGAAAATCTTGAGGTCTTGAGACATAACATTTGCAAAGGAAACAGATTCTTGGTCCCTTGGAGGATTTAGGGTTAGAAGACTGTAGGAGAGTCGGGCCAAGTCTGGTGGGAGAAAAGTCTTTGGCATTTAGGGACAAGTAGGATATCTGGGAGATTTTTCTAATTATTCTTGCCAAGTATTCTTGCCAAGGTGCTAAATCTGCTTGTTTTTCTGCTGGGGGTACCTAGGTGGGGCAGTGAATAGAAGACTGGCCCTAGTTTCAGGAAGCTATGAGTTTGAATCATGCTTCAGATCACTAGCTATGTGACCCTGGGTAAGTCACTTAATCTTTGCTTGCCTCACTTTCCTTCTCTGTAAAATTAGGATAATAATAACACCTACATCCCAGGTTTGTTATGAGAATAAAATAATATAATATTTGTAAAATGTTTTTAAGTCTTAAAGTTTTATATAAATCACAGCCATTATTAAAAAATTATTATGCTGATTTGGAGTTCAAGTGCTATGTGACCTGGGATAAGGTCCTGCCTTCAGTTCTTTCCACTAGAACATACTGCCTCTCCATAGCTTCTCTTCCTTAATCAATCAACATTTATTAAACACCTACTGTGTATGCCAGGTACTGTGTTAAATGCGCAGAATATAAAATGTGGCAAAAGGCCCCTGACCCCAAGGAGCTCACAATTTAATCTACCTTCCAGAATCAAAGAATCTCTAGTGTTGGAAGGGATCATCTATGTCCCTCTATTCATTTTATCTATCTATCTATCTATCTATCTATCTATCTATCTATCTATCTATCTATCTATCTATCCATCCATCTATCTATCTATCTATCTATCTATCTATCTATCTATCTATCTATCTATCCATCCATCCATCCATCCATCCATCCATCTATCTATCTATCTATCTATCTATCTATCTATCTATCTATCTATCATCTATCTATCTATCTATCTATCTATCCATCTATCTATCTATCTATCTATCTATCTATCTATCTATCTATCCATCCATCCATCCATCCATCTATCTATCTATCTATCTATCTATCTATCTATCTATCTATCTATCTATCTATCATCTATCTATCTATCTATCTATCTATCTATCTATCTATCTATCCATCCATCCATCCATCTATCCATCCATCTATCTATCTATCTATCCATCCATTTATCTATTTTCCTTTTCTTATTTATTATATTTTTTCCACCTGATTGCATGCAGAAACAATTTTTAACATTCATTTTCTAACATTTTGCCATCCAAACTCTCTCCCTCCCTCCCTCCTTATGCTTCCCCTCCACCCCCAGGTGGCAAACAATAAGATTTAAGTTATACATGGGTTATCAAGCAATACAAATTTCCACATTCATCAAGTTGTGAAAGAAGATATGAATTGCATATTTAAAAAATCTCATGAAGGTAATAAATGGAAAATGGAATACTTTGACCTGCATTCAGACTCCATCAGACCTTTCCATGGCAGTGGATAGCCTTTTTTTTTTTTTGTCATGAATCTCCTGCCGCCCCTTTACTTTGAAGAAAAGGAAACGAAAACCCAGGGCAGCGATAACTTATCTAGAGTCACATAGATGCTTACAGATAGTATCCATCAGAGGTGAGATCTGAATCCATGTCTTCTGACTCCAGAATCAAAGCTCTTTCCATTATACTAAACTTTGGTCCTTCATGCCCTACTAGGAAATTGTGAGTTAAGATAAATGAATGCTTTCTTTAAAAAATTAAGCACTTGCAATGTGCCAAGTGCTGGAGACCAGAAGTACAGGGAGCCAGAGATCTCAACCCCCCCTTTCTATAGAAATTCCAAATATTACATTTCTCCTCTCCTTTGGCATGAGCTCCCACCAACTTTCAAAGAGATGAAGAAGGAAGACCCCAGAGTTCAGTCATTTGGGAATTACTGTAAGAATCAAATGAGATAATGTATGGGGAATGAATGACTTTGAAAAATATAAAGGGCTGTGGAGATGTAAGGTATTAATTAACAACATCTGCCTTCAGACAATGGCAAGAAACATATTAGGGAAATGAGCCAGCTGTATTCTGGGAAGATGGGGAGAGAGCTGAGCTAAGCTCAGGAGAGGATAGGCTGTAGAATTCTGCATCTCTCAACCCATCCCCTATTTTAAGTTCTTTATTTAGGCCACCTGGAGACCTATATCAGGTGTAGGATGCAACACCTCACTTGTGCACTATTTTTGTATGAGAACCAGGTATTAATTGGCATATCTGTTTTAAAAGCACTTTCTGTCTCTGATGTAATGGTACTGGGGCATCTGCTTGCTTCCTCCACCCCCACCACCCACTATCTCTCTTAAATTTTTTTGTTTGTTTGTTACAATGGTGGAGAAACAAAGGAAGGAGAAACGTTAGCATAGGCAAGCTCATGAAGATGGTAGGACCCCTAGAGACTCAGCTTCAGGGGAGATGGCCACCTCAGATACTTACTCTAAGACTTACGTTAAATGAATGAATTCCAGAAAACTGGGGAAGAGAAACAGGAAGAAAGGAGGATACTCATCCCAAAGAGCAAATGTTTAGGAAATGTTAGTTGAGTAACTGACAAAGCATGTGATGTGAGAATTAAGTCAAGGAGAAATTGATTCTGGTAGAGAAAGAGAACTCAAGTAGGTAATTAAATTTCCCACAACTATTCTATCAGGCTTCTTAAGTGCTTTTAAAATGTCTTCCCTAAACTCCTAATCTATTTCCTCTGTTAAATTTAATTTGTGGTTGGACACTGAATATTTAAAGTGGTGGTCACCAGGGATTTAATTTCTAAATCCCAAAATGAATTACTACAGTAAAATGTAATTTATAGTAGTTTATTTATAATAGAGGGAAGATATTAAGGAAGAGAGAAAAAGGAAGAGAGAGAGAGATAGAGCTCTGGCTTAGCTCTGATACCAGCTAGAAATTCTAAGCCCCAGCCAGGGGAAAAAAATCTCAAGAGGGTGGGCTTTTACCTCTGAGAAAGGTAGGGTCACTAAGTCAGCCTTTCACTCACCAACAGTGACCATCTAAAAGGAAAGCAGTCTGAGATCTCCTGCATGAGTTCCTCTAGGGGTCCAGTTCCTCCAGTCCAACTCTGAGTCAGAGATCTCCTATCAAATATCTCCTGAATCAAATATATCGATTATATCTGAATCGAATATAATCTTCTTCTGGACTCTGATCATCTTTTTAAAGATCTTTTTCTCTTGTGTCACCTCCCCTAAATTTCATGTCCACCAATCACAGCAGATGCTTTTCTCCAGGACTGCCCACTCTTTAGTTCACACCTTCTTCGGTTAGAGTATACCTTTTTTGGTTACTTAACAGCTTTTTGGTTAGTTTACCTTTTGTAGTACTTAACACTTTTTGTAGTTAAAATGGGTAGATCTACTTAAAATACTGAATTATCACCTTTTGGGGATTAAACTCTAAAAATAGATCGTGGATTACAATTCAATCTTCCCAATAAAGGAAGAGCTAAGTACTTTCATTGTTACAATCAGGGGATTACAATTTAATCTTCACAATAAAGGAAGAACTAAGTATCTTCATTGTTACAATCAGGAGATAGCTAAATCCAATCAATCTTCACACCTCTTTCTGTCCAGGTGGTCTGTAGCATAACCAGATGATAATATTGGTTTTGTTTTGGTCTATATGATGTCGACCTACAATTATTCTCCACTATAGAATGAACGAGGAAGGGAACAAGTGTTTATGTGCCAATCAAAAACAAATATGATCTCATTTTATCCTCACAGTAATTCTGGGAGACAGGTAGCATTATGATTCTTATTTTATAGATGAGGACATTGGTGTAGGCAGAAGTTAAATGACTTGCCCAGTTTCCCATAGCTAGGAAGTGTCTGAGACTGAATGTGAACTCAGTTCTTTCTGATTCTAGACACAGTATTGTGCCACATAGCCATCTCAGTATGGTGCCTGGATTGTGAAATGTTTGTGTACACACACACACACACACACACACACACACACACACAAAACACTGTTTTACTACTTCTACTCCTATGTTTTTCTACTCTGTTCCTTATAAATAAATAAGCTATAATATCACTTCCAGAGCTATTTTTAAGGCATAGGCTTTATCCCACTAAATTTGAGTGATAACCATGAAGTCAAACTGGCCTTCTTATGTTAACATCTTGAGTTCACCTTGCTTGCTCTTTATTTATTCAACAAGAATTTATTAAGTGTTAATTATCTATTGAGTGCCTGTGATGGACCAGGAAATTGAGATCTGTAGAGATTAAGTGATCAGAACTAAAAACCAGGTTTTCAGTCTAGGTCTTTCAGTGATCATTCTACACTGGATTTCTGGAGGTATTGCTTTGGGGCTACTAACCCAGATTTCCATTAGCATTGGTAGGTTGGGATCCCAAAGAATTGCTGCTATTTTCCCCCTCAAAGTTCTAGGGGACCTGAAAGTGGGGTGAGTGAGCCAGGATAAATGATTGTCTAACACTGATTCTCATCAACCTCTACTAGTGTGCTTCCCTCGATGACTTTTAGTTGATACAAACTAGCTTAGGCAGACAATTACATTTTAGTTGGAGGTATTTACTAATTTAATACTAGAGGAAATAAAAACAGAATAATAAAAAAGAGTGGGCACAATGCCCCCCATCCCAAGTTCTGGATCACATTCTCCCACAAGGACACACAGAGTTCAGGGGAAAGTGGGATCAAACTTAGAAAATACAAGAGGCAATGGGAATATCTCATAGCTCTTGGTAGTCCTTTTGTTATAAATTCTTCAAAGGTATATGTTCCCCATGGTTATAAGTATAGTTGCCTTCCAGACTTCTTTCTGAATCTTAAAGCTTCTCTTCAGAGTATCTAGTTTGTCCCTGACTTTTATTTTAATCCCTTACCTTCCGTCTTGGAATCAATACTGTGTATTGGCTCCAAGGCAGTAGAGTGGTAAGGGCTAGGCAATGGTGGTCAAGTGACTTGCTCAGGGTCACACATCTAGGAAGTGTCTGAGGCCAGATTTGAACCTAAGACCTCCCATCTCTAAGCCTGGCTCTCAATCAACTGAGACACCCAGCTGCCCCCTTTCCTTGACTTCTAATGCAGACACTGGTACCAATCATTATTATTTTGAAGTCTCTTCTAGGATTCTGATGAGAAGTCCAAATCTTCTTGACCTTTTGGAGTTCACAGAGACTTCCTCTGGTCAAGGACAGGGGGGTAGGGAAGGGAAGACAGGCTCTTCTCCTTTCCCTCCCCTCTCCCCAAAGTGCTTCCTTCTTACAGCCTTATGAGCTTTCTTTTCTATGCTGGCTAGGTACTGGAATGCTTGGGTTCGCAACAACCTTCATATTTTATTCAAATCCCATATGACATGTATAAAGGTAAAAATCAAAGGGTTGGACTAAATTTATAAGAGTGTGGTCACCAGAAATTATTACTCAAGTCAGAATGACTTTTTATGGTAGTTTATTTACAAAAGGAGAAAGAATGAAAGTAAGGAAACTGGAGAGAGCAGATATTTACTCAGGCCCAGTCCTAACCAGGCAGGGATTCAGAGGCCCCGACAAAAGGGGACCAGAGGAAAATTAAGCAAGGGTTTTAGCCACAAGGCCTCCTCCATAACAAGGGGCCTCTCTGGAGGCAAATACCTTCAGAAAACCAGGAAAAGGAGTCAGGCTTTCCACTTATCCATGTGGTAGTTCTAAGGGAAAATTCAAAAGCTTTTTGAGGTCCCCAGCCAGAGCTCCTCCAGGGTGAAGTTGAAGGCAAGAGAGCTGGTCACAGGAAGTTCTTGCCACTTTTAAAGACCCTTCCTTTCATCACTTCCTGTGCCTTCCTTCCACTTTATGTGGATCAATTATAGTCTATAAATTTTCTTATAACTACCCAGGGGGCAGTCAGTGGGTACTGATTTGTCACCCACTTTCACACAAGTGGGTCACAGACCTCCCCATACTTAAAGATAAGTGGGGTGTCCATGTTTCTGGTGATTACATCTAAAAATGGGCAGGGGAGAGTTAATCCCATCTTCACACATGACTCCATGTCTTCAACTATTCCCAATATACCTTCTATGCAGAATCACTCCATTTCCTCCAATGGTTTTCATGCTTTCCAAATTCATTGAGGACTTCTAGAAAAACCCTCGATTTATTATCATTTCATTAGACATGCCCCTTATTCACACCTGGTTCATTTCTCTGACTGATGCACCCAATACAGAAATCCAGGCTCTGTATTCAATATGATTGTGCAGTGATGGTGAACCTATGCTATGAGTGCCAAAGACAGCATGCTGAGTGCTCTCTGTGGGCACTTGGCCACCTTCCCTCCCCACCCCCAACCCCAGAGTTCATTACTAGAAAGGCAGAGGGAATCAGGTGGAGCAGCTCACCTCCCCCTCTCCACCAAGACTGATGACATTTTTTTTTCATATCCTCTGCCCCTCTGCCTACTAGCTCAATGGGAGTGCATAGCAGGTAAGGTTGGTGGCTCACAGGCAGCAGAGCTGGAGGGAAGCAGAGAGCTCAGATCACAACTCTCCCCATCTCCACATTGGCTGAGGACATACCTCACTTCATTCACCCAGTAGTCCAATGTGATTGCTTTCTCCCTCCCCTGTGTGGAGTAGGGGGGGATGGGGCACCCAGCATATGGTGAAGTGAGGGGCACAGCAGAAGGTCTCTGGGGGTGGGTGGGCATGGCACTCCATCAAAAAATGGATTGAAATCTTCTCTTCTATTTCTATATCCCTTGTTTAGTCATTTCAATCATTTCTGACTCTTTAAACAAACAAACAAGCAAACTCTTTCTTTCTGTTTTAGAATTGATCCTAGGTTTTGGTTCCAAAGTAGAAGAGCAGTAAGGGCCAGGCAATGGGGGTTAAATGACCTGCCCAGGGTCACACAGTTAGGAAGTATCTGAAGCTATATTTGAACCTTGGACTTCCCTTCTCCAGTCTTGGCTCTCTATCCACTGAACCACCTGGCTTCTCCATGTCTAACTTTTTATAACCCATATGGGTTTTTTTAGCAGAGATATTAGTGTTTTGGCCATTTTCTTCTCCAGCTCATTTTACATATGAAGAAACCAAGGTAAATAGGATTAAGTGACTTTCCCAGGATATCACAGCTAATAAATGTCTGGGACCAGAATTGAACTAAGGAAGATGAGTGTTTCTGACTTCAAGCCCAGTGGTCTATCCACAGTGCCTCCTGGCTGCCCTCAAAGGATTCTGTCAACTGATATTTTATACTCTTTAAGTTTTCTCCCATCTCTGACATTCTACATTCTATGCTTCAAGGCCCCTTCCTTCCTCCCTTCCTTTCTTCCTCCCTTCCTCTCTTTTCCCCTTCCTCTCTTCTTCCCTTCCTCCCTTCACCCCTTTCTTCCTTTCTCCTTTTCTTCCTTCTGTTTTGGGGGGCTTGAGGTGAGCCCCTGGGGTTCAGGAAGGCTACCTTTTGCAAGAATGCAAGACTCTGAAACAGCTTAAAAATAAAAGAGAGATTTATTGGTTTAGAAGGTAATGTTGAAGCTGGCCAGGAGGACAACATAGGTGGCAGCCTGCCTCCTAGGGGGAACAGCATGGATAGAAAGCTATTCCTTGGGGGGATGGCATGGAGGGAAAGCTGTCCCCCCATGCCATCAATTCTGGGGTTTTTCTACTCTATTCAACAGTGCAGATGAGACTCTAGAGTGGTAAGCACTGAAGCAAGGGGGTGGGGAAAGGTTTTCCTGAAGGTATAGAGGGTGGCCCTAGTAGCTTGGAGAACAGATGGATGTCTGAAATCCAACTTGATGATATCAATGAGGTGTGCCTCTCTGTCCATCTCAGATCTAAAGGACAATCCAAGGAGGAAAATCCTCTCAGGGTCAGATGTTTGGGATTAGGAGTCAAAAGGATAGAAGGGAGCAAAGGAATTTCCCTGCTAATTTTTGGCCTGAAACGCTTCTATAGGTTCTGGGGTACAATGCCCATGCCACTTCCTTCCTTTCTTCCCTTCCATTTTAGAATCAATACTGCGTATTGGTTCTGATATAACTGTTGAGTTTCAGGGGATGGGTTTGCATGGTAATTTAGACCAGTAACTTGATTGGGAAGGCTATTCAAGTTCATGCAGGCAGAGCCAGACCCTGAGATGCGATACACATACACGCAGAACCCTAGGTTATAAATTACAGGTGTTTAATACTATAAGGATAGGCTGGAAGGGATTTGGTTATAGCTTACTCTATTATAAATATCTATACCTCCCCAGATCTATACATCTCTCCACAGAGAGATTGCTTCTGAGTGGTTCCCTAATCTATTCCCTATATTCACTGTATACCCCAATTTTACTAAACTTAACTAAGCTAATGCTACCCCTTTCCCCCTTGGATAATCTAAAGGTAAAAGGTCTGTGTGCAAGCCTGACGGGGCCCAGTGACGGTCTCACGATCAGCTGCTAGTTGTCACAGTACAGGAACTCAGTAGATGTCGTAAGGCCAACAGGTACAGGATACTCCAAACAGCAGTAAGATATGATGAACAAGCACTCAAATCCACAGGGACAAGCTAATTCTCCTCAGGTCCACCCAGAGGGAAAAAGCCATAGCCCTTAGGCTTAACTGTCTCTTCCCAACATCAGGAGCTATCCTCAGAATTCCAGAACTCTGCCCTTTTGCTGTCAGTCTGCAAACTCACCATTTAACTTTTACATACAACAGTTCTAAGACAGAAGAACAGTGAGGGCTGGGCAATGGAGGTTAAGTGACTTGCCCAGGGTGACCTAGCTAGGAAGTATCTGAGGCCAGATTTGTACTATCTCTAGGCCTTACTCTCAATCCACTGAGCCACCTAGTTGCCTCCTGGGATTACTGTCTTGAAAAGCCTTATTGGATTCTGCCTTAGGGGGCTGGGATAAGTTGCCCATTTTGTGTAGAGGTTTATTCTAGATAAGAAAACAATTTCATTCCTGGGATAAGCACTAAGGTTCCAGTCCTATGACAAGGAAAAGTTTCATTCTGTCAGGTACCAGGTGATGAGTGAGGTTCCATCAATGGACTTATTGTAAAGATTAACATTTAGGGGAGACTGAGGCAGGTAGCAATTAGTTTCTCTCTGCAAGGAGTATTATAATTTTATGAGGTTTATTAAAAGGTTAAGGATTAAAGAAAATACAGAATAAAAAGCACATGCCTAGACCAGAGAGGCCTAGACAAGATAACCTCACATCATGAAAGAGACGCATCTGCTCCAAAATGGAAGTCCAAAAAGACCCCTCAGTAGGCGGAGAACTCCTTTAAATAATCATTTGTGTTCTCTCCCAGGCGAGAATTCAGTGTGATTACAAAGCACTCTGGGGAAGTGGAGCAAAGGATTCTGGGGATTGGAGTCCTGGATTCGAGCCTATTTTTACACTATCTGATCTCAATGATCTAGTTATTCTTTATGGCATTGTCTATCTCAACCCATCCACAGGGTAGGCAAGACAAGGGTCTCTATAACACAGTGCTAAAGAGCCCAAGTGACTCTGGTCTAGTAAAGACCAAGCAAACAGGATCTTCTGTGAATCTTCTTCAAACCAAAATGTTATCACAACAAATAAAGCACCAGACTCTGGGTCTGGGAGACCTCGGTTCAAATCTCTCTTCTGGCATTTATAAGCTATCTGACCCTGGGTAAATCCCTTAATTTCTTTTCACTTCACTTTCCTCATCTAAAATGAAGGGACTAGACCATGTGGCCCCTAAAGCTTCTTCTAGTTCTAAATCTAGGATCTCAGGATCCATATTTATCCCTCGGGTTCACTGCGGAGAATCCACCCAATGATGCTTCACCTTCTCCTGACTTGGAGAAGATCTAGGTGGAGCACCAGAACAAGGGAAGTATAAGCATGAGATGATAAAAGATATAGATTGATAAGGTAAGATCTATAGGCTTGAGGACTTGGAATGTCGTCTCCAGGAATGCACATGTAGAGAATTCCATGGAAGGCTTGGATGGAAAGGAGAAGGGGGAGGTGTGAGCGTGAAGGAGTGCCAGGCAATCCCTGACTGTTGTGGGGTTAGCCAGCCATTTTTTCTCTCTCTCTGACTCTAGCCTTGGCTTTGAGGAGAAACGAAGAAAAGCCTTAAACTGTCTTGGTAGTTTTCCTGTTGTCCACTTTGGGAAACCCCCGGAAGGAACCCAGTTTCAATCTGCTGTTGTGATAACATTTTGGCTTGAAGAAGATTCACAGAGGATCCTGCTTGCTTGGACTTGGAGTTTCACCTCGGAGCCACACGCTCAGTGCAGGGAGCCTCTGCCATTTGGCTCACCGTCTTTACTTATGTGGAGACACACTTTAATAGAGAGATACTTGAATTTATAGATAAGGATTTGGTCAGATAGCGTTTGGGGGTTTTAGTTAGCGATGAGGAGATTTTATAGAGTCGCTTGGCTGAATTCCCAAGACCAGAAGAATTTCATTGCATTTTGTGGCGAAAGGGGAATGGTTGGGGTATTTAGTTCTCTTACTTGTTAAGGCAGCCTCTGTTTCTAATCCTCATATTTAGCCTACATAACACAAATAAATAGATTTCATATGTATAATAGTCTCCAAGGCAGTTTGTGCACTGAGCCCAGTGAAGAAAGGTTCCCTCTTGGACTTTCCTTCAAGGAAGGGAACTGAGATATTTTGTGGACACAAGCCAAAGTATCTAGTCAGTCTCCATTCTAACAATAGCATTTATTAAATGCCTACTATGTGCCATGTATTCTGCTAAACACTTTACAAATGTTATCTCATTTAATCTTCAAGATAACCCTGGGAGGTAAGTGCTGTTACTATCTCCATTTTATGATTGAAGAAACTGAGGCACAAAGTGGTTTAAGTGACGTGACCGGGTTTGTACACCTAGGAAGTACTTAAGGCTGGATTTGAACCCAGGTCTTCTTGATTCCAGGTTCATTGTCCTATCCAATGGACCACCATGGTGTATAGCAGAAGACTGGCTATCTAGTTATTCCTGCCTCTTTCCCTCCCTCCCTCACTGCCTCCTTGCCTCCATTGGACTAGCCCAGCTTGCTTTCAGTCGTACGCTTTTCTGATGGCTTCTTTTACTCTATTTCTTCTCTGTAGCCTCATGTTTGTTGTGTCTCAGCCAGCTCACACCTACCCACGCCAGCCTCTCCGTTGCCCTCCGAGTGAGTAATGCTGCTCCATAAATGGCAGCTATTAATAGTAATTGGGGAAAACACGGCCCAAATGAGGAACTGCTCAGCCCAGTGCTGTGTTCTAAAGTCTGGGAACAAATAAATCCCTCTAAGTGACACTTTGCATCCAGCAGGATGATCTTTCTTCCTTCTGGAATCATCATAAAGTCATAGAAACCCAGAGATGGAAAGGCCCAGAGAACACAGAATGTCAGGGCTAGGAAGACCCTTAGAACTGAGAATGCAAATGCTGGGAGGGCCCTTAGAACACAAGGTGTCAGAACTGGGAGGGGGCTTTAAACAGAGAAGCAGACCTAGAAGGGCCCTTAGAGTCCAGAATGTTAGAATTCGGGGAAGACTTTTTTTTTTTACCCTTACCTTGTGTCTCAGAACTGATATGAAATAGCAATTCCAATGCAGAAGAGTGGTAAGGGCTAGGCGCCTGGTGACCTGAGGTTAGATTTTAACTCCGACTTCTTGTCTTCAGCCTGACTCTCTATCCACTGAGCCATCTACCAGTCCCTGGAAATGAGATTTAAGAGTGTATCTAGTCTAGGGGAAGCTAGTTGGATACTTCCTAGCTGTGTGACCCTGGGTAAGTCACTTACCCCAATTGCCTAGCCTTTACTACTCTTCTGCCTTGTAACCGATACTCAGTATTGGTTTTAAGACAGAAAGGAAGGATTCTAAATTAAAAAAAAATCATGTAGTCTAACCTGACCAGCAGGTCTCCTGAATCCCAAGCTAGAATTTTTTCTCCTATCCTCTGTGGGCACTCAGAACTGTTGGATTGAAATAGACAGCATCAGCAATGGGAGCAGAGCCAGACCCGGTAGTATAGCCCAGAACATCAGGAGGATCTTCTATTACTTATGGGTCAGAAGCATCCTGGACAGAGCAGCAAAGACTGGGAATTGGGTGAGTCCAGGTGCTATTTCCCTCAGTCACCTTCATGAGCCAGTTCATGATATCATAGGTATTGTTTCTTCAGGTAGGTGGTAGTAGAAAGAGCTCTGAATCCAAAAGAAAACATCCTGTTGAATCCTTCTCTTTGTTGTTTCACTTCTCCAGGCCTCATTTTCGTCTTTTAGGTTTCCTTCCTTCCTTCCTTCCTTCCTTCCTTCCTTCCTTCCTTCCTTCCTTCCTTCCTTCCTTCCTTCCTTCCTTCCTTCCTTCCTTCCTTCCTTCCTTCCTTCCTTCCTTCCTTCCTTCCTTCCTTCCTTCCTTCCTTCCTTCCTTCCTTCCTTCCTTCCTTCCTTCCTTCCTTCCTTCCTTCCTTCCTTCCTTCCTTCCTTCCTCCCTTCCTTCCTTCCTCCCTCCCTCCCTCCCTCCCTTCCTCCCTCCCTCCCTTCCTCCCTCCCTCCCTCCCTTCCTCCCTTCCTCCCTCCCTCCCTTCCTTCCTTCCTTCCTCCCTTCCTTCCTTCCTTCCTCCTTCCCTCCCTTCCTTCCTCCCTCCCTCCCTCCCTTCCTTCCTTCCTTCCTTCCTTCCTTCCTTCCTTCCTTCCTTCCTTCCTTCCTTCCTTCCTTCCTTCCTTCCTTCCTTCCTTCCTTCCTTCCTTCCTTCCTTCCTTCCTTCCTCCCTCCCTCCCTCCCTCCCTCCCTCCCTCCCTCCCTTCCTTCCTTCCTTCCTTCCTTCCTTCCTTCCTTCCTTCCTTCCTTCCTTCCTTCCTTCCTTCCTTCCTTCCTTCCTTCCTCCCTCCCTCCCTCCCTCCCTCCCTTCCTTCCTTCCTTCCTTCCTTCCTTCCTTCCTTCCTTCCTTCCTTCCTTCCTTCCTTCCTTCCTTCCTTCCTTCCTTCCTTCCTTCCTTCCTTCCTTCCTTCCTTCCTTCCTTCCTTCCTTCCTTCCTCCCTCCCTCCCTCCCTCCCTCCCTCCCTCCCTCCCTCCCTCCCTCCCTTCCTTCCTTCCTTCCTTCCTTCCTTCCTTCCTTCCTTCCTTCCTTCCTTCCTTCCTTCCTTCCTTCCTTCCTTCCTTCCTTCCTTCCTTCCTTCCTTCCTTCCTTCCTTCCTTCCTTCCTTCCTTCTTTCCTTCCTTCCTTCCTTCCCTTCCCCTTCTCTCCTAAACAAATACAAACATTTCAGATAGTGATCTCCTTAACAGCAGATCCTATCTTTTTTTAAAACAACTCCGGTACTTAGCACTTAGTAGGCACTTAAAAATATTTATTGACCAATTAAACAAAGAAAAACAGATAAGATGATTGAAAATGAAACTCTGAACTTCTTTTCCATATAGTGTGTTTTTTTCAAATATATATATATATATATAAATTTAACCCTATAGTAGTGAAGCTGCTTGGTTTGTGTATATACTCCATGGAACTTCCTTTTCTTGTCCATGTATTTTAAGAAATGTTTTACTGTTGCTTTTTTCTTTCTTTTCTTCTTTTTTTAAATATGACAACCATGACCCACAACTTTCCCCTTTCCATAAAAGAAACCTCCTTCTTTATAACAAACAAATTATATTCAAGAAGAAGAAATCAACACAATAGCCATGTCTGAAAATGGATGACTCCATCAGTTCCTCCAGTCTATCTCATATTGACATAGTTGTCTAATGAAAAGTGCACTCATTCTGGAGTCACAGGACATATGTTTGAATCCTTCCTGAAGCATTTGCTGTGCGATCTTGGGCAAGTGACTTCACATCTCTGGTCCTCAGAGTCCCAATTTGTAAAATGAGAGGGTTAAATAAGATGATCTCTGAGATCCTTTCCAGATCTATATTTGTGATCCGAACTGCCTCTCTGATGATAAGAAGTGGGCAATCTATCTACTTCATTATCCAGCACCTAAAGTTGTGGTTGGTTGTTGCTTTGATCATTTATTAAGTCTTCCAACATTAATTTCCTTTCCATCATTGTAGTCATTGTATAACTTCTTCTAAAGTTCTACTCACTTCATATGTCTTCTGGGTTTTCCTAAATCTGTCATATTTGTCATTTCTTACAGTGCAGTAATATTTTGTTCCATTCCATTATGATGCTATTCATAGACTATAATTTGTTCAACCTAGTTGATGGATATCCACTTTGTATCTGGTTCTTTGCTGCAACAAAAAGAGGAGACTATAAATATTTTTATACATTTGTGCCCTTTCCTTCTGCCTTTGACCTCTTTGGCTGCATTTTTCTAGTAGTGGTATTACTGAGTCAAAGGGTAAAAAGAATTTAGTGATTTTTTTTTTGAGTATAGTTCCAAATTGTTTTTCAGTTGATTGAACCATTTCATATCTCCACTAACCGTACATTAGTGTGTCTGGCTTTCCAATCACTTTTTTGCCAATCTGATGGATATGTGGTGGAACCCCAGAATTATTTTCAAATGCATTTCTTTTATCATTAGTGATTTGGAGCATTTAAAAAAATGTGGTTGCAGGTAGCTTGCATTTCATCTTTTGAAAACTGCCTGCTCATATCCTTTGAACATTGGTCTATTGGAAAAATGAATCTTGTTCCTATATACATTTATCAATTCCCTATATATTTTGGACAGATTTTCTGATAATTTGGGTATTTTGCATTTTTGAAAGTATTCCTGTGTCTCTTTTGTATTCTCACCTTTGTTAACATATAACTGTGCATGAGAATAACGAATGAACTGAAAAATAGGAACACAAATGATCATCTATATATACATATTTTGGGGGGGAGTGATATCTTCTATGGTTCAGGGAGGGGAGAGAAGGACTGAGACACCAGAGAAAAAATTCTATTAAATGAATACATTTTTAAACAGGAAGAGTATTGAACAAAGTCACTCCTAACTGGGCAGATCTTAAAGACTGCTTCTAGATGATGGAATCAGAGGATTAGGGTATGTGATTTTCCATTATCAACCAAGGAATTGGGAAGGGACTAAAATAATGATGGACCCCTTCTTCATTAGCTATCCACCAATTATTGGAGATGTTTTGGGAAGTTTAGGGGAGGACTGAATGATATATTTCCAAAATTGTATTTAATGATCCATGAGGCTTTCTTTCATTGTCTTTCATCATCGAGAGAAATCACTGATCATTTAATTTGTTGATTATTGCTAGTTGATCAATAAGTTGATTTTCTTATCTCCCAAAAAACATATAATTATACATAATATGCTTTTAATATTTCTTTTGATTTTGCATGATTTATCTTTGCTCTTTTGCTAGTGTTTTATTTTTTTGCTCTCTTCTTTTTTATTAGATTAACTAAAGGTTATCAATTTTATTAAGCTTTTCAAAGAATCAGCTTTTAGTTTTCAGTATCATTTCTGTGACATTTTTGTTTCCAATTTATCTATTTCCCCTTTAAATTCTCTTCATTTGTGCTCATTTTAGGCCTCTTTATTTGTTGGTTTTCTAATTTTTAGATGCATTTCAGTTAATTCTTTCTTTTTCTATTTTTTTCTTTTAGCCCTGAGGACTGCTTTAATGGCATATTAAAATTTTTGGTATGTTATTTCATCATTATCATTTTCTTTTACATAGTTATTAATTATTTCTATGACTTATTTTTTGACCCACAATTTAGAATTTCATTCTTGTTTTCTTTTGGTCTGTATTATTTATTTGTGGAACTTGAACCAATTTCTATTTTTATTTTATTATGCTTTGAAAGAATGTATTAGCTTTTCCTGCATTTTTTACAATGGTTTGCAATTATCTCTGTGCTTTAGTGCATGGCCAGTTTTGGTAAAAGTTGTATGTAGTGCTGGGAAATAAGTATATTCTTTTGCTTTACCATTTAGAAGATGCAATAAGTCTTTTAAATTTATTTTTCTAGAAATTTGTTTATTTCCATATTTTCTCTTTTGCTTATCTTTCTATTTGGATTATCCAGAATAAAGACGTTATTGAAATCTTCAGTCCCTCTTGTGTTGTTATTTATATCTTTTTGAGGCTTAGATGTTTCTTTTATGAATTTGGATGCCAAGGCATTTAGAGCATATGACTTCATTATTGATATTGATTTGTTCTCTATAGTTCCTTTCAGCATGATATAGTTCTCTTGTTTATCTTTTTTATTTTTTGAATGTTTCTTTTTATTTTGTTAGACAACATGATTGTAACTCCTGTTTTTAAAGATTTACTAGAAGCATAATCAGTTTTTTCCACATCCTCTCAGTTTTATTTCATAGCTATCTTTGTTTACTAAATGTTTTTCTTATAAGCAACAGATTGTAGGGTTACTGTTTTCTTATCCAATCTGTCACTCTTTTTCATTTTAGTGGATTACTTAATCCATTCACATTTTAAGTGATATAAGTGAGGCTTATATTTTCCCCCATCTGCCTCTAACTTTTATAAAAGTTATGATTTCTCTTCCTCTTCTGCTATAATACAGTATTACATTCATTTAGTTACTTTGTTTTAATCTTTTTATTTTTTTAAAGGAACTTCTTTCTCCTTTGTTTTTGAAGATCTTCCTTCTGATATTGCAGAAGTTAGTGTTTATGAACTGAATTGTTAAGCTTAACTTCAGTGTATCTTGGAGTTTTAAGTCTTAGTATTTTTCTGGAATTAATATATGGAATTCTTTCAGTTAGTTTGTTTATTTATTTAAAAATTTTAAACTAAATTAAATATTTATTTAATTTATTCAATCATTTATTTATTTATTTAATTTTATATGTGCAGAAGTTCTGGGCAATTCTTTTCTATTATCTCCTGCATTATGGTATTAAAGTTTTTTGTCATGTTCTATTCTTCTGGGAGACCTATCATCCTGCTAGACCTTTACATCCTATTTTCAAGATCAATATATTCTGTTTTCAGAGCTAGCATGTTTTCACTTTTTTGTAAAATTCTGACCTTCTGCCTTAATATCAACTCTAAGGAAAAATAGAAGCCAGGTCTTGGCAATTGGAGTTAAGTGACTTGCTTAAGGTCATACATTTAGGAAGTGTCTGAGGCAAGATTTAAACCCAGGCCCTTCATACTTTAGGCCTAGAACAATATCCTCTGTGCTACCTAGCTGCCCTATGCTTTCTCTTAATATTACATTTTTTTTCCTTCTAGGTTGTCCTTCACTCTTGTGTATTTGCATTCCCAAACTACTATTCTCTCTCTTGTGTCTTTGCTAAAGTATACCAGTAAAGATTACAATATTTCTATTCTATCCATTATTTTTGATGTGCAGGCCATAAATTCTGTTCTCATACTTCTTATTTCTCTTTTGAATCATTCAGGAAGAAATGGTTGTGATTCAGTGCTCCCTTCAAGTTCCACAGGATTCTGTGTTTTATAACATTTTGGTTCATTTCCCTTTGTGTTGCAATATTTATTCATTGATTCCTGAACTTGTTTACTAGACCTGGTACCCATATTTCCTTATGTTATCATTGTTTTTCTTGTTGATTTATCTGCTTATGTTCAAAGTCTTTGAATTCTCTTCTTCTGAAGACCTTTGGTAATTTCAATCTTTTCTACCTCCCACCCGCAGACATTATTTTTTCCTATTGCTCACTTTCTGACTCTCTCCCCTCTGATGATAGTTTCTTTGGGAGTTGGATCTCAAAGTATCTCATCCTTTTCTCACACTGGGTAATACATGGTTCACCAGTGTAGGTCTATGCCCCAGTTGACTTTTAGGTGGTTATAACTGCCTCTAGTTTATGCAATGCTCTTTCCCTCAGAATTAGTGTAATATTTCCCTCTCCTCTCTCAACACATAGTGCCTTATTCTGGTATCCTATTCTACTTCTTCTGTTCCTCAGGGCTTTTTATCATCTATAGTTTGAAGCTTTGCAGTGCTTGTAGTATAGGTTTGTCTACTCTAGCACTAGCTCTAATATATTATAGGGTTATCAACTTTAGTACCAGCAGCTCAGAGCTTTGTAGTGATGAGGTTGTGGCTCCTGGCAAGCTGTGGCCCAGCTGACTGTCTCTCCTGGCCAGAGTAAATTTCTGAATTCTGGAGCTATGGATCCATGGTACTGGCAAAAGGAAGGTGGTAGGGGGCCCCAAGGTATAGGGGTAACTTTTATTGTAAGCCTGTGTCATGTCCTAGTTTCTGCTAGTCCAGCCTCACTGAAGGCAGCAGCAGGGAAGGTCAGGGAGGAGAGCTGAGTGAGCTCAGGTTCAGTGAGTTTCTGCTCATTTTTAAAAACTGTTTTTTGGATTCTGATTGTCCTAGACCATGGAAACAGGTGAAATCACTTTATCTTCGGCACACAATTTCTGTTTTGGAGAGGTTGGAGAAGTCATGGGGATTAGACAAATGTCTAGTTCTTCATCTTGTTTCTAAGCCTGTTAAGTCTTAGAAATGTTTTTCTTTGTCTCCTCAGTATTTAGCATGATGGCTGCCTAATAAGCATCCATTAAATTTTTGTAAGTCAAATATTGAATATCAGATTTTTAGCAGATAAAATTGCTATACATTTCCTTTCAGTTAAATGTTTACATACTGATTCTATTATGCTTACTTTTGCAGATGCAAAAACTTTTACATATATATATATATATTCCCTTTGTTTCCCCTTCTCTCTCTCTCTCTCTCTCTCTCTCTCTCTCTCTCTCTCTCTCTATATATATATATATATATATATATATATATATATATATGTATATGTACACATATATATATGTGTGTGTGTGTGTGTGTGTGGTGTGTGTGTGTGGTGTGGTGTATATATATATATATAGGTAAGCAAAGGGAATGGACCCAACAAAAGTTAATGTCTTAAATAAAGATCAAATAAGGATTTTCATCTGTTAGCCCTTTATTAAATTTTGAAGGTCTATCTGATGGAATTGGAAGAGCAACTTTGACTGTTTGTTGACCAAACAACCAGGGCCGGCTATTTAAAAATTTTATGTTTCCAGCTCAGAAGAAAGTGAGAGAAAGGAAGCAGTTGCAAGGAGTGATAGATACTGATGGTGGAGGTCTAGAGGAGACCTATCTATTGAAGAAGTACTCCACTCTTTTGAAGATGATCTTCCATTCTGTGAGTTTACTAGAGAGCACTTAGGGTAGGTGGGTGGATTTCTATTCCTCTTACCTCCATGAGGCACAGAACTTTGTAGAATCTTTCCAAGTACCTAGCAAAAGTGGGCCCAAAACTAAGAGTCTAGAGGGTAACTAGAGACAGCTCTTAGGAGAATGGCCCTTGGTAGCTGTAAACCTTAAAATTTCTTAGGCTTATAAATGTTGGAAATTTCACCATTGGGAAATTTAATACTTGTTAAATTTCTTACTGATAGTCTATTGGAATGTGAACCCCATTGGCATGGGAGGTTCCTCCTCCTCCCTTCTTAAAATTACTTTAGGACAGAAACCTTTTTGCTGAACAATGGAAAGGGCTTTGACCTATGCTTAAGCATAGAACAGGAAGTTCTTTGAGTCATGATTGATTTTAGAATTGATACAATAGAGATACTTGGAATGACAGAACCAGGTCTTGGAAATTACAATCTCCACCCTACTCAGTCCTAACAGGATTTAGGAAGGGCTGTAGCAAAGGATCAAGATTTAATTATTTGAGAATATGACCTTCAACAGACATGTGCAAAGCCACAGACCTCTGGGCTGTCCTGGGTTAAGCTAGAGCCACCATTGGCACAGGGAAGACATGGACAGTGATTGGTAGATGTGAGAACTGAGGGGAGTGAACTTGGATGGTTTCCTTAAAGATAGCAGGGTCTGAGGACTGGTGGTTGGTTGGAGAGGTTTTGCTCTGAGAGGTTGTGCTCTGAGAAGCTTGCTCTGAAGGAAGCTGGAGGTGGAGGCCCCTGAGACTGTTTCTCCATTTTGGTCACATGAGTGATAGGGACTGATCTCTTTTCTTTGCCTCAGCTATCTAAGGGCTTGGGCCTTTTGGCCCAGCCTAAACAGAAGGGGTATTTAAGCCCTATTCCCTTCTCTCCCCTTTCTCTCTCCCTCTCTCTCTCTATCTCTAATACCTTTCTTCCTCCTGTTTGTAATTAAACTCCATAAAAGGTTGACTGCTGACTTGAGTTTTCATTTAGGAATTACATAGCTGAATTCCTTGGCGACCTTAAATTAATATATATCAGTCTTTTAAAGTGATTTCCTTGTCACATTGTGGCTGACCACACAGGAGTCTAAAGAATTCTCTCAATAAACTTCTGAAATTCCTTGCCTTTTTACTCTACCGTCTAACCACTTAGTCCCTTTTAACAACAAACTTGGCTTAACAACACAGCTGCTAGAACACATGAGTATAAAAAACTTTTTCTCTCTTCTCTTTTCTACTTAAGTTAAATTGGAATCAGCAGTTTTTCTTTTTCTTCCCTTTAATCTTAAAGGGCCAGCCAAGTAGCATAGTGGATAAAGAGCCAGGCCTAGAGACAGAAGGTCCTGGGTTCAAATCTGACCTTGGATACTTCCCAGCTGTGTGACTCTGATAGTTAGATAGAAAATAGCTGTTTTAAATCTCAGCAACAGGACCCTAAAGTCCTGGCTGGAAGAGCTGTTTCTAAATATCCTTTCCCTTAAGGAACAACTTCCTGGATTAAAAAAAAAAAACCTGTGGAAAGTTTGTTGCTTTGCCCTGCTCCCCATGTGTTTTGTGAAATTACAAAATATATATATAAAAATGAGTACTACATTCTTTGACAATTATATGGCAGCTGAAGAATTAGGGGCATTGAGGAATGCAGGATACCTCCAAATTTTTATATTAATAGGTACTGTCATTTTTGTACTCCTCAATACTATATTTAGAGATGCTAATATAAAAAAATTGAGGATAAAATAGAAAAAAATGAGGATAAAATAGAAAATATTGAGGATAAAATAGAAAAAATTGAGGATAAAATAGAAAATATTGAGGATAAAATAGGAAAAATTGAGGATAAAATGCAAGCCCAATTAGAAGATCTAAAAAGTCTCTTACAGGATCAATTGGCAAACAACCACTCTATCAGAAACAGACCTGTTTCTGAACCTTTGAATGAGGAAATTTCCTTCCCTGAAATAGAGATGGAAAACACCTTCCCTATAGCCCAGTTAACAGACTGCTTCTCTCGTGCAGTGCAAATCTTGACTTTGTCTATTAGACACCGGAGCTTCCTGGTCTGTATTAAAGAGAACACCTGATTTACAATGTTATTCTGTTGGCTCAGAGAATGTAATGGGAGTATCAGGAATAACCCAAAGAGTTAAAAGACTTCTTCCTAGAATGGTGTCTGTAGGACCCCTAGAGGTACAACACTCCTTCCTTTTGGTGCCTGACTCCCCTTTAAATTTGCTGGGGAGGGACCTTCTATGCAAACTCAGAGCCACAATAACCTGCTCCCCAGATGGCTCATTATCATTAGAAGTACCAGAGGAATCTTTAAATTTACTCCCTGTACTTCTCTCGGAAAACCAGGAGGCAAAAGAGCCTTCCACTTTTGAAACACCTAAAGATATACCGGAGTCTCTTTGGGCCACATCTTCTTCCGATGTAGGCTTACTTAAATCTGCTGTTCCTGTGCAGATAAAAACTAAATCTAGCCCACCTCCTTCTATCCCTCAGTATCCCCTCTCAAAGGAGGCAATTGAGGGTATTACACCAGTTATTAACTCATTAATAGAACAGGGAATAATAATCCCTTGCAAATCTGAATACAACACGCCCATCCTTGCCTTTTTTTTTTTTTAATACAAGGCTCTATTCTCTGCTGTGTGACAGGAGAGTATTGGAAGGGAGACTATCAAGGACTTGAGTTTGTGTCATATTAGGATGAATTGATAGAACTGGGGATAGTAAAGATAGAAGAGAAGACTTGGTGAGGGGGAGGAAGAAACATGAGAGCTGTCTACAAGTATTTGAAAGACTGTCATGCCATAGGATTATACATGTTCTGCTTAGCCAAAAAAAGCCGAATCAGGAGCAGTGCGTGGAAGTTGTAAAGAACCAAATTTAGACTTACTCTGTATATGTGTGTTGGGGGGATAAACATTTGTTAAATACCTACTATGTGCACGGTACTATGCTAAATGTTTTACATATATTACGTAAGGGGAAAAACTTCCTTATGCGCTACTTCTTGGGGTCTTCAGGCAAAGGCTTGTTTGCTATGTTGTAGAAGGGATTGGTGTTTGAGTATGGGATTGAACTAGCTACCACTCAGATCTCAGTGTGAGATTCTGTGATCCCTCTGTTCCACTTGCCCCATCACTAATACTGATGTAGATGTGTTCAGTCTTAAAGTGAAGACCACTGCCAAGCCCTAAGTGAGGTCACTATCTGTCTCAAGTTTTAAAAATACTGTTAGGAAGAACATTGTGCACAGTAACAGCAATATTATATGATGAACGATTATGAATGACTTAGCTATTCTCGGCAATATAGTGATCCAAGACAATCCTCAAGGACTCATGATGAAAAATGCCATCTGCCTCCAGAGAAAGAATTGATGGAATCTGAATCCAGGCCAAAGCATAATATATTTCACTTTCTTCTTCTTTTTTTTGTTTGCATTCTCTTCCATGAAATGACTAATATGGAAAAAAAATTTCTACATGATTGTACTTGTAAACTCTCTAAAACAGATTGCTTATCATCTCAGGGAGAGGGAGAAGGTAGGGAAGGAGAAAGGGAGTGAATTTGGAATTCAAAATTAAAAAAATGAATGTTAAAAACTTTTTACATATAATTGAAGGTAAACCAAATATTAAAATAAATATATAAAAGTACTATTAGCTGTGTCTCTTGCTACTCCCTGGAAGAAAAAAGATGTTGCACTCCCTATCTCTAAACTTAGACTATTGGAATTGAAAGGAATTTCAGAAAGTATCAATTCTAATCTGTATGTGAACAAGAACACTTTCTTTTTGTTGTTGTTTCTTTTTTCTTTTTCCATGGTTACATGATCCATGGTTACATGTTGTCTCCCTCCTTTCTTCCCTACCCACTTCTGGAGTTGACAGGCAATTCCACTGAGTTATACATAAATTATCACTCCAAATCTATTTCTATATTAATTATTTTTGTAATAAAGTAATCTTTTAAAACCAAAACCCCAAATCATATACCCATATAAACAAGTGAGAAATCCTATGTTTTCTTCTGGATTTCTACTCTCACATTTCTTTTTCTAGATATGGATAGCATTCTTTTTCATAAGTCCCTCAGAAATGTCCTGCATCATTGCATTACTTTTAGTAGCAAAGTAAATTACATTTGATCATCCTATAATATTTCAATTACTGTGTTTAATGTTCTCCTGGCTCTGCTTATTTCACTCTGCATCAGTTCATTAAAGTCTTTCAAGTTCTTATAGAAATCAAGCAGTTCATCCATCATTCCTTATAGCACAATAATATTTCATCACCATCATATATCACAATTTGTTCAGCCATTTCCCAATTGAAGGACAACCCCCCATTTTCCAGTTCTTTGTCATCACAAAAAATGCAGCTATAAATATTTTTGCATAGATTCTTTCCCACTTAAAAAAATCTCTTTGGGATACAAAACTAGTAGTGGTATTGCTGTCTGATAGGGCATACATTCTTTTAAAGCCCTTTGGGACATAATTCTAAATTGCCTTCTAGAATGGTTGGATTAATTCACAACTCCACCAGCAATGCATTAGTTATCTCAGTTTTGCCACATCCCCTCCATCATTATTATTTTCCTATACTGTCATATTGGCCATTCTGCTAGGGGTGAGGTGGTATCTCAGAGTTGTTTTGATTTGCATTTCTCTAATGAGGAGAGATTTAAAACACTTTTTCATATGATTATTGATGGTTTTGATTTCTTCATCTGCCTATTCATATCCCTTGACTCAATTGGGGAATTATTTTATTTCTTATACATTATGTTAAATTTTTCTGTAGTTGGACTCTGAATATTTATATATTTAGGTGGTCGCCATGTATTTAATTTCTAAATCCCAAAATGAATTACTAAAGTAAATGGAATTTATAGTAGTTTATTTATAATATTTACAATAGAAGGAAGACATTAAGGAATGAGAGAGAGAGAGAGAGAGAGAGAGAGAGAGAGAGAGAGAGAGAGAGAGAGAGAGAGAGAGAGAGAGAGAGAGAGAGAGAACTCTGGCTTCTTCTGATACCAGTTAGAATCTCTAAGCCCCAGCCAGGGGAAGAGAGTCTCAAGAAGATAGGCCTTACCTGAAAGCTTCATGCCTCCAGAAAGGCAGGGTCACTAATTCAGTTAGAATTTCTAAGCCCCAGCCAGGGGAAGAGAAAAGCAAGTCCAATAAGTCAGCCTTTCACTCACCAACAGTGACAGTCTAAAAAGAAGTCTGGGTGTCAGTCTTCTAGTTACTCCTCTGAGTCAGTGTCTGAATATCTGAATGCCCGAATATCTATCTTCCCTCCAGCTCTGAGTGACAGATGCTTCACTCCAAGCCCAGGTGACTGACTGTCCTCTTCAGTCTTTTTTTCTCTATTTAAAGACCTTTTTCTCTTGTGTCACCTCTTCTAAATTTTCATGTCTACCAATCACAGCAGACACTTTTTTCCAGGACTGCCCATTCTTTAGTTCTTACCTTCTTTGGTTAGATTTTATCTTTTTGGGTTACTTAACACCTCTTTTGTTAAGTTCACCTTTTGCAGTTACTTAACACTTTTTTGTGGTTAATTCACCTTTTGTAGTTACTTAACACCTTTTTATAGTTAAAATATAAAAATAGATTGTAGCTTACAATTCTAGCTTCACTATAAAGGAAGAACTAAGTTACAATTACGAGATTACAATTTTATATTTACAATAAAGAGCTAAGTATCTTCATTGTTATAATCAGGAGATAGCTAAAGCCAATCTTCACAACATTTAACTTAATTCTTTGTATGTTTGAGAAATTAGACCTTTGTCAGAGAATTTCGTTATAAAAATTTTCTCCCAGTTTGTTGATCCTGTTCTAATTTTGGTTGCATTGGTTTTATTTGTACAACCCCTTTTAAATTTAACATCATTATTCATTTTACATCTTGTAATGTCCTCTATCTCTAACTGGCCAAGAACACTTCCTACAGAACTCATGTTGTGGTCATTCAGCTTAGGAAATCACTAGTAATAGGAAGGTCTATTTTGGGGGGGCAATTCATTCTTTGGTTAACTTTATTAGTAATTTTTTAAAAATTACATTGTGTCAGATTCCACCACAATCTCTTCATTTCTCTTTAAGGTATTGATTCAAATAACTCTAAATCATCTTTCAAGTAATAGTCCCCTCCTTTAAAGCCCCCCAACAACTTTAGATTATGGATTTAGAGCTGGAAGGGGACTTGGTGTCCATCTAGTCCAATCCCCTCATTTTACAGTTGAGGAAATAAGCTCATAGATAAAATCATGGCATTATAGCTCTTCAGCTGGGAGGCACCTTAGAGGCCACTCCCTTCATTTTACAGATGAAGAAATTGAGGTCCAAAGAGGTGACTTCTCCAATCATTCATACAGGATGGAAAGGAAATAGGCAATGTTTAAACTTAAGTCCTTGGAGCCTCCTGCTTTACACCTCCAACTTAAGGACACTTGGAGGACAGTGAGTGGACTGACCTGACTAGGCTTGAAGGCATGATGTAAAAGGGAAGAGTTATATTTGGATAGCCAGGGTGAGTCTCCATTATGGAGCCCTCAAGTGCTTGGCTAAGCTTGGGTTTGGCATCAGAAGCCAGAGGGAGATGATGAAAGTAGTGTTTTAGGAAGATTAATCTGGCACTTGTGGCCAGGATGGATTGGAAAGAGGTAAATGAGAAAATGTCAGAACCTCAGCTAAGAAGTGAGCACTGATGGAGAAATGAGAGTATGCCCTGTTCTGTCTGGACTGACTATCCTGACTTTATTTCAGGTGCCATGGATTCTTCTAAGTAAGATGTATCAGAACCAGTATTTGAACCCATCTTTTGGCTCCAAATCTGATGTTCTTTTCTAACATCACACGACTATCTTTCCTTGTTCTTCTCCAGATTAACATTCCTGATTCCCTTCCTATCAAGAATATACATTTTCTTTGAATATACTGAAAGTTACATCACTAGTGAAAGATATATTAGTCAATCTGGAGTTGAATCTTGGGGAAGACCCTGAAGGATAATCTTGTCTAATTTCCAGGGTTGAAGGCAGGGGTGGGTTTCCCCATCCTTTTCTTAGAGTTAGGAGGTGTTTGGGCAATCTTCATAGGGAATGGGTAGAAATGGGAAGAGCATCTTGGCTCTGCCTGTGTGATGTTGGGGAAATCACTTGACCTTAGTTTCCTAATCTGTAAAATGAGAGATTGGAGTAGATAACCAAAGCTACAACATTGAAAAGCAAATCAGCTTTGTAACATTAAATATTTATAGACATAGAGCCCTTGATAACATTATTTGATACTAATATTGTACTACCTTACCTGTAGATCACTCAGAAATGACTGCCAGGGCAGAAACGAGGGCAGGGCAACTTGGGCTCTGTCCTTGAGTACTGACAATACTTATACTCTTTATCAGGATAGGGACAATTGAGTTTGGCACCTAGTTATTAAGAATGGGATATTACATTAAGAAGCTACTAGAAATCTCCACTTCAGGGAAGCTTCTTTGTCCCCAAATTTTCCCTCACCAACTGAATTTAATTTAAAACCACTGATTTGAAGGCAATTTTTATGGCTATTGCTGCAGACCACATTTTATGAATCTTTTGCTAGGTAAAATAATACTGGTCAGGTAGCTGGCATAGAGGACAAAGAGATGGCCTTGGGGCCTGTAACTGGGTTCAAGATTCATCCCTTGACTAGACTGACCTATCTTGCCCTGGGCAAGTAACTTAAAACTCTCAGTTGCCCAGATGACTCTCTGAGATTATAAACTGCAAATTTATTAATTGATTTATTAATTCATTTGCTATTTATTTATTTGTTTGTTTATTTATTCATTCATTTATCTATCTATCTGTCTGTTTATTCCTTCATTCCTTCTTTTATTTGTTTACTTATTCATTCATTTGTTTGTTTATTCATTCATTTATCTGTCTGTTTATTCCTCCATTCCTTCATTTATTTGTTTATTTATTAATTCATTTATCTATCTGTCTGTCTATTCCTTCATTCCTTCATTTATTTATTCCTTCATTTATTTGTTTGTTTATTCATTCATTTATTTATGTATTTATTTATTTGTTTATTTATTTATATTGATGCTCTGCATGGGTAGAGAATTTCCACACTGATTAAATCACCGGCATGGGAAAAAAGTCCCAGTAAGTATCCTTGGGGTAGTGAGGTGGCACAGTAGATAGAGCCAAAGCCTGGAGTCAGGAAGCCCTGGATGCCAATGTGACCTCAGCTCTTCATTAGCTGTGTGACCCTGGGCAAGTCATTTACTCCTGTTTGTCCTACTTTCCTCATCTGTCAAATGAGCTGGAGAAGGAAATGGCAGACCATTCTAGTATATTTGCCAAGAAAACTCCCAAATGGGGTCACAAAGAATCAGATACTACTGAAAGAGCTCAACAACAATAAAATAACTTGTGAGTATTTCATGTCAGGGATGCCATTTATCCCATCTCTTATGATAGGAGTGGGATTTGGGGGGTAGGAAATGCTGTGCCCCAGCTACAGAACTTACCTGTACACTCAGGCCAGGATTGAAAGGTTTGATGCCTTTCCCAGTGGACTGTCACTTTAAACATCTCCCAGCCAGAACTGGGTCAGACACCAGACCCAGCAAACCATCTGCTGAAAAGTACCAGGGGATTCTCTAGTGACTCAAAAGCATCTTCTTCAAGGGGCTCCTTTTCACAACATAGTGCTTTCTCCTCTACCCAGAGACTTTCTAATGCGTCCCTCAGTTTTCCCAGGACCCCTTAAATTCCTCTATGTAGGTTTCAGTGTTCCCAGTGCTGGCTTTCAATCAAATACCCAGAAGGGTAAAATGGAAAGAGTGTAGAAATAGGAATCAAAAGACCTAAATTCAAGTCCTGTCTCTGTTACATATACGAGAAGTTACTTAAAATCTTTGTCCCTCAGTTTCCTCATTCGTAATATGAGAGAGCTGGACCTGATGATCTCACATAGCTTTTGTAGTTCTAATTGCTATCACTATAATCTCCCGTGTTAGACTTCCTCTGGCCTCCGTTAACATTTCTTCTGTGTGTCTCTTTGAGTGGTCCTTCTTTTTCCAACAGTCCTCAAAATTCTCTTCTCTCCTTCCCTGCATAGTCTCATTTCCTCCCACTGTTCTATCTCTCACCCCTATGGTAATAAGCTCCAAATTTCTAGGTGCATTCTGAGCTCCATCCAAAGTTCTAGTCCAATATTTCACATGGAATATCCCAATGACAACTCAAGAGGTCCCAAAGCAAATTCTCTTCCCTCTCTCAGCCCATCTCTTCCCATCCTCCCAAAGCAACCCAAAGCTATACATTGGGATTGCAATGTATTAATTATATTACATTAAAATGGATTAATTGCAATACATTGGGAGGGGAATTCTTTATGGAGTCACCTTATGGGGTGACAAGATATGCAGTGGGAGTAGAGGTTTGGGGTGATGGACCATTTCTGGGCTACATGTGGATGGATTGATTCAAAACTCTAATTTAGAATACTAATTGGACAATTTCCTGTGTGAGCTTGGCTAGGACCCTTGGGCTCAGACTGTCCTGTCAAATCAGGAGAATAATAGCTCCTACTTCCCAGGGTCAATTTGAAGATCAAAGGAAATAATGCTTGTAATGGCTTACCAGAGTACTTTGCACAGAGTGGGTGCTTAATAAATGCTCATTCCCTATCTTATAACACAGAAATTTCTTTGTATTTACTTTGGGATTTGAATATATATTTTTAATTTTAATATTTGTTTTGTACTAGGGAAGCCAAGCATTAAAAGAAAACAAAACAAAACGCTTACCTTTTGTCTCAGCATCGATTCTAAGTCTCAAAGGGGAAAGAGCTGTACAATTGGGGTTAGGTGACTTGCCCAGGATAACACAGCTAGGAAATGCCTGGAAGATTTTTTTTTAAACCCTTACCTTTCATCCTGGAGTCAATACTGTCTATTGGTTCCAAGGCAGAAGAGTGGTAAGGGCTAGGCAATGGGGGTTAGGTGACTTGCCCAGATTCAGTGTCTGAGGCCAGATTTGAACCTACGACCTCCCATCTCTAGGCCTGGCTCTCAATCCATTGAGCCACCCAGCTGCTCCCCTGGAAGTTTTTTGAGAGCTAGAATGCTTCATTTTTGTCTTTGTTGCCCCAGAGCCTAGATCATTTCTAAAACATAGTAGGGACTTATTAAATTCTCATTGTACTAAAAGAATCAAATACTTATCACCAAAAGTCTTTAGTGATTCAATGCAGAAAACCCTTTTTCTTTAATTTAGTTTAGTTTAGTTAAATAGTTTAGTTTAAAAAAATTTAGTTTAGTTAAATAGAAACAAAAACTGGGTATTATTGTTTGGAAATTATTCTTCTCTAGTTGGTAGTAAGCTGTGAAATAGACAAACCTATAATTTGTTCAAGAATAAATGCTTTCTCTTAGGGTGTGGAGGAAGGGGAGGGGGGGAAGCTATATCTCCCACAACCTCAGCATCCATTATTGGCCCTTCACAATGAATTCATGGACAGGGAAAATTTTAGGGTCATAGATTTCATGGGATCACAGATCTTTAGGTGGATGGATCTCAAAAAAAAAAGCTATTTAGTCCAATGTCTTCCCTTTACAGATGTGGAAACTGAAGCCCAAGAAGACTCCGTGACTTTTCCAAAGTTACTAAAGTGAACAGCATCAGGGCTACCCAGGTCTTCTGAAGCCAGAGTCTGCATTCTCTCATTGTTACCTTAGCCTATGAACTTCCCACTCCCAGGAAAGAGGCTTTTGATTGTACAGGTGTCTCTTGCAGCAGTTAGGACCATGGTTCCCCCTCAATCTGGAAAACTTATGAAAAAATGTTTGGCCCTCCATTCCAGAGAAGAAGTCTGAATTTTATCTTTTTCTTTTATGGGATGTTTATAACTTCTAATTGTTAAATTAGGGTTAACTATTTGGTCATAGGCTACATGTAGATCAATGTTAAAATATCTACATTTCTAGCCTTTTGGGTGTCATCTGCTGGCTTTGAGTGTTTGCTGCGTTCTTTTCTCAAACTTTAGCTTTTTACTTATTTTAATTTTAAAAAGGAAATTGTGTCTATTTATAGTATTAAAAGATAAAATTTATTGATTATTAAATAATATTATATATATATATTATGCATTTCTGGGCTTCTAAACTTCTGTGTCATCTGCTGGTCTTCATGTATCATCTGTGGCTTCTGGAAAACTCTGAAAAAAACCCATTTAATTTCTTATGCTTACTGACACGCCATATCTCCATATTGTGATAGGGCTGTGGACAGTTGTATGCTTTTGAATTAAGGATTTGGTCCCATTAGGAAGAAAAATGTCGTGTGTACTCAGGAAAATGTTCATTCCCTTTTTGGGTAGCTATTGGAGCCTAAACTGGTCTGGAACCGTCTGGACTGATGTGCCCAGTCATGAATCACACCCTCAAGTTTGACTTTTACAGCCTCTCTCTGCTTGCTTCTCAATTATGGAGGGATGGGAAGGAGAGGAGAAAGGCTTTCCCATATGCCTCCTTTCCTTTCACAGGCTGCTCTCTATGCCTAGAAAACTTTTCCTCATCTCCATCTTTTAGAATCTCTGACTGCATGAGTGGTTCAGCTTCAGGGTCACTTCCTATATGATTTCCCCAATTTTAATGCCAATTTTCCCCAATTGCTTCATAATAACTTTGTATGTATTTTGTGTTTGTCTCTGTATGCATTTCCTCCAAGTAGAATGTAAGATCCTTGTGTGTAGGGACTGTTGTTTATGTCTTTGTATCCTTGGCTCTAAAAGAGTGTCTCATCCTTTATTTTTGGTCTCAGTCTATTTCATTGGTCTAGGGAATTCCCAGTAGGAAAAGGCTTTTTTGTCAGAGTATATCTGTAATAGTTCTGAAACTTCTTTGTGTCATGGTCCCCTTTGGCAGTCTGGTAAAACCTATGGATCCCTTTTCAGAATCATATTTTTTTTAAGTGCATAAAATAAAATTTTGTTGTTGTCCAGTTGCTTTTGACTCTTTGTGACACCACTTGAGGTTTTCTTGGCAAAAGCAGTTAGAATAGTTTTATATTTCTTTCTCCAACTTATTTTACAGATGAGGAAATTGAGGCAAACACAGTTAAATGACTTGTTCCAAATCACATGACTAATGAGCATCTGAGGTCAGATTTGAGATCAGGAAGATGAGTCTTCCTAACTCCAGACCTGGTACTCTATTTACTGTATGTGCCACATGACTGCTGGTAAAATAAAATACATGGGATTAAAAAAACTGATTATATTAAAATGCAATTGTTAAAATTAAAAATAAAAAAATAAAAAACTTCTTAGAACTCAAATTAAGAATTAATGTCCTACTTATGAGAAAGAACACTACCACATCCAGAGAAAGAACTGTGGGAGTAGAAACACAGAAGAAAAACAACTGTTTGATCACATGGGTTGATGGGGATATGATTGGGCATGTAGACTAAACGATCACTCTGGTGCAAATATCAATAATAAGGAAATAGATCTTTATCAGTGATACATGTACAACCCAGTGGAATCGTGCATCAGCTGTGGGGGGAGGGAGGAGAAGAGGGAAAGAACATGAATCATGTAACCATCGAAAAATATGCTAAATTAATTAATGAAATAAAAAAGAATCAATGTCCTAGGGCAGTGCTGCACCCTCATGCCACATGTAAGCTGCCTCCTTACCCCAGATGGGGGAGAGAGGAAGTCCTCCCATTGGGTTGCTGGGAAGAGGGGCAGGTGAAGTGAAAAATGACCTCAAACATGGTGAAGGGGAGAGGAGTAGCCCTCTGTGGCATCTGTGCCAAAGGTATGTATACCGACAGGGTCCTGGGGGCACCTAGGTAGCACAGTGGATAGAGTGCCAGGTTGTAAGGATAATTTTAGGGTTGTGACTTAAATCTAAATTAATTTTGGTCACCAGAGGAAATCCCAAATAAAATACCCAAGTCGGCTGGAAATTTATGGTAATTTTAATTAATATAGAGGAAAGGAATTAAGGAGAAGAAAGAGAAGGAGGGTATAGGATTTCTCCTGCCTGGCCTTTGCCAGGGAAGTTCAAAGACCTCTGCCACGAGGTCTCTCAGGTAGATTAGAGGCTTTCTAAGAGGATAATGTTTGGAAGGTAAAGGAGAAAAGAATCAGCCTAAATTCCAAGAGAGCTCAGTTAAGATGTCTCACCTGAACTAGGCTACTCAGCTTCTCCCAGTATAGTATCAAGGAAAACTCACTGCCAAACCAGACAATAGCTGCCACCACACCAAGATGCTGGAATGCTTAGCAAGCTGCCAGTCAGAGCCAGCTCTCTGTGGAAAGAGGCCAGAGAGAGGAAGTGATGTGAAATATATAGTAGATGGTTTTTACATCACTTTCCTGCATTTCACATGTACCAATGGTAGCTTAAGTTTGACTTAGGACAGCCCAGGGGTCTGTCAGTTGTTTCTGATTTGTCATTTGCTAGCACATGTCTGTCATAGGCCATCCTCCTAAATACTTAATCCTTAAGTATAGGTGTAGACATTCCTGTTTTTTTTTTTTTAGACTAAGTAGGGTGGAGTAATCTAAAGTTCACAAGGCCTAGAGTTGAGAAGTCCTAGGTTTGCTTGGGATCTTCTCCATTAGGCTCTGAGCAATTTGAGAGCAGAAACTTTGCCTTTTTTTTTTTTAGTGCTTAGCACAGTTCCTGGCACATAATAAGTGCTTAATAAGTGTTTATTGACTGAGTGATGACTATTATTATTATTATTATCTTATCAATAATAATAATTTTAGAAATTCTTTTTTGTATGAAATAAAAAAACCCAAATGCATTTGTTTTGCGATCTAATACATGCCTTGGAAGGCAACAGTAGCTTTTATTCTCAATCTTTGATTAATCAACAGTTTCTTATTCAGATGATAAATTGGCAATCACCAAGGGATTTTTGGGAACAAATTATTGTTCTTCCCGTGTTCTGCTCACCCGTCTGTTCCTCTATTGTGTGTATTGGGCTAATTAATGAAAGCTGAGTGAATGCTTTTATGAGCCCTGTGTTTGGGTGAATTAGTTCATCTGCAAACTGTATTTCCCTGATTAGGCTGATGAATTTGTTGCTCATCCCTTTGAGAGTTAGCTCTTTCCTGACTAATCGTACACTTCCCCTCTCCCCTGGCATGAGAAGGATATTTGGGCTCTGTTCCATTTAGGGACCTCTCCATCATTCTCTCATTGCAGCCTTAATTGAAATGCAACCCAGAAATCAAAATTAGCCTCAGCCCTGTTGTACTGCTGAGGGGCCCGTGGAATGTGTGCATATGCTCAGAGTGGGCAGGGATTTCCATGATTGTATAGTCCGGTTTGTACTCTACGATCACACCCTGACAAATAGTTATCCAGCCTTCACTTGGAGACTTCCAAGGATGGGGAGAGCCCACCAACTCTCTAGGTATCCCATTTCATTCGGACAGCTCTAACTGGTTTTTCCTGATATCAAGCTGAAATTTACCTCTTTGAGTTCTGGACTTGGGTTTAGATAGACCTGAGGTCAAATCTGACATCATATTGATGAGCTCCATGACCTTGGGCAAGTTCCTTAACCTCTGAACTGCCTCAGTTTCCTCACCTATAAAAGGAGGATAATCATAATAGAATTTACCTCCCATGGCTGTTTCAAGGATCCAATAAGACATTTGTAAAGCATTTTGCAAGCCTTAAAGTATTGTAAAAGAGGTGTGTTGCAATAGGTTACTGTTGTTAGAATCCAAAGGGAGGCAAGAATAGAAGACATCTCTAGTGTTTCCTCCCCTCTCCTATCTCCTCCTCTAAGGAAGACTTTGATTCTTTCAAGATGGGGAAGCAGAAGATTGAGACCAGAGACAGACTACCACCCTCCTCTCCTCAGAGAGATGGGGTACTAGGCTACAATTAGACCCCTCTGCTCCCTTAAATGTTATTAGTTGGGGGGAATCAATTTGTAGGTCCAGGCTAAACTCCTGAGAAGTGCTATATCCAAGGACAGACTTCACTCCTACCAAATACCAATTCCACAATGAATACACATAGCAAATAGCAAAAAAGAAACTCCCTTTATTTAAGTCAATAGAAAAGTAGAAATTAGAAAAAAGAATACAGAAGAGCTAGGCTAGGCAGCTAGGGCTTGGAGTCAGGAAGACTCTTCTTCTTGAGTTTGAATCTAGCCTCTGACATTTATTAGCCAGATGACCCTAGGCAAGTCACGGAATGCCATTTGCCTCAGTTTCCTCATTTGACAAATGTCCTGGAGAAGGAAATGGCAAACCACTCCCATATCTCTGCCAAGAAAACTCCAAAGAGGGTCATGCCAAGTTGCACTGGACAAGAAATAAAACCAGGCTGTGATGTATTCAACCTATTCCCTGTAAATTCCTTCATGTACTTTAAATCATTGCAATGCCAGGACAATCCTGAGGGACTTATGAGAAAGAACACTATCCACATTCAGAGGAAGAACTGTGGGAGTGGAAACACTGAAGAAAAACAACTGCTTGATCACATGGGTCGATGGGGATATGATTGGGGATGTAGACTCTAAACGATCATCCTGGTGCAAATATCAATAATATGGAAATGGATCTTGATTAATAACATGTAAAACCCAGTGGAATTGCTCATCACCTACAGGGGTGGTGGTGGTGGTGGTGGGGAGTAAGAGGAGAGAGAATGAATCATGGAACCATGGAAACATATTCTAAATTAATTAATTAAATAAAATTTTCCAAATTAAAAAAAATAAATCACAGCTAGTTTAAAGTTATAGTACAAATAACACCTAAGACAATTGGCTTCCAGCAGCCTCAAGACTCTGGTATACTCTATTTGTCACTGCAGTTATCCACTGAGAGGACAGGAGCTTTAGGTCTCCTGGAGACCATCTTGGCTTCAGGTACATTGCCATCATAAAGGCACTGGGGAAGGGGAGGTTCAGAGGTATTTGTCTTTGTTTATACTTAATCTATGTTTCTTTTCATAAGACTTCTGGAGTGTTTTACGTGGGAATGGAGTTTAGTTAGTACCTTTCACATTGTTTTCTTGTTCCCTAAGCCCTAGTTCACCTTCCTTGGCTCATTTTATTTATTTTCCTTTATATACTAGACAGCCAAATTGTCTGTCTTGCTGTTCTTAAAACTAGACATCCCATTTCTTACCTCCAAGCTGTGGCAAGGAGTGCCTCTCATTCCTGTAATGAGCTCCCCCTGCTTAGCGCTCTCTCTCTCTCTGTCTCTGTCTCTCTGTCTCTGACTCTCTCTGTCTCCGTCTCTCTCCCTCCTCTCTCTGTCTCTGTCTCTCTCCCTCCTCTCTCTCTCTCCCTCTCTCTGTCTCTCTCCCTCCTCTCTCTGTCTCTGTCTCTCTCCCTCCTCTCTCTGTCTCTGTCTCTCTCCCTCCTCTCTCTCTCTCTTGCTCTCTCTGTCTCTCTTTCTCTCTCTCTCTGTCTCTCTCCCTCCTCTCTCTCTGTCTCTGTCTCTGTCTCTGTCTCTGTCTCTGTCTCTGTCTCTGTCTCTCTCTCTCTTTCTCTCTCTCTCTCTCCTCTCTCTCTCCTCTCTCTGTTTCCCTCTCTCTCTCTGTCTCCCTCCTCTCTCTGTCTCTCTTTCTCTCTATCTCTGTCTCTCTCCCTCCTCTCTCTCTCTCTCTCTCTCTCTCTCTCTCTCTCTCTTTCTCTATCTCTCTCTCTCTCTCTCTCTCTCTCTCTCTCTCTGTCTCCCTCTCTCTCTCTGTCTCCCTCCTCTCTCTGTCTCTCTTTCTCTCTATCTCTGTCTCTCTCCCTCCTCTCTCTCTCTCTTTCTCTCTCTCTCTCCCTCTCTTTCTCTCTCTGTCTCCCTCCTCTCTCTCTCTCTCTCTCTCTCTCTCTCTCTCTCTCTCTCTCTCTCTCTCTCTCTCTCTCTCTCTCTCTCTCTCTCTCTCTCCATCTTCAGCTTTCTTCAAGGCTTCATCCAGGTACCACCTTCTGTTGGAAACATTTCCTGTTACCCTTTATTAATCTGCAAATGTTCTTATATTTCCTTATTGGCTGCCTGCTGCCTCCCCTCTGCTCCTCCTAGTAAAATATAAGCTCCCCCAGGGAGAGGATGACATGAAGGAAAGTTCAGCTGCAGAGTGGATAAGGAACTGAGACTCATTACAATGTTCAAAGGCTGGTGGAAGTCAAGAATCATCAGGATGACTCATCAGTCCCAACAAAAATGACTGGTTTCATACCTAGCCATATGTGGTACAAGGTCACTTGGAACCATCCATAGGAGACAACATGGAGTGATACCTGATTCATATTCATATCCCATCCTGGCTCTATGTGTGGTCAAAGGTAAGTCACTAAGTGTTCTTCAGGTGGCTTTCCCATCTCTAAAATGGGGATAAAAATATTTGCATTGGTCAGCTATGTGACACAGTGGATGGTACACCAGGCCTAGAGTTAGGAAGACTCATTTTCCTGAGTTCAAATTTGGCCTCAGAGACTTACTAGTTGTGTGACCCTGGGTAAGTCACGTAACCCCACTAGCCTCAGTTCATCTGCAAAATGAGCTAAAGAAGAAAATGGCAAACTATTCTAGTATCTTTGCCAAGAGCCAATGGAGTCACAAAGAGTCTAGCATGACCAAAAGAGTAAACAAAATATTTTTGTTAATAAAATTTCATGCTGGAAGGCAGTTCAAAGTTGTTAAGTCCAATTCATTTATAGACAGTGACAGAGCCATTACTTAAACTGAGTTCTTTTGACTCAAAGCCACCACCACTCTTTCCATTACTCCATGTGTCCTGACTGCTTAATCCACCATCCACAGAGTTACTTTAGAGAAGGTACTTCTTTTCTATTGAGGTTACTACCATTCTAGTCACCCAACTTTATAAATATATATATATATACATATATATATACACATATATAAATATATATGTATATGTATATATATATAAATATAGTGTTCCTGGATACTCAACTCTCATTCACTCCATATGGACAATCTCCAAGTCTTATTGATTTTATCTCCACAATATCTCTTTTTTCTATTTCTTTTTCTATTTCTATATTCCTATACTACCAAGGTCAGCTCTCAGGCTCTCATTAACTCAGTTTCATCATTCATAAAATGAGAATAGTGATAGTACCTCCTCACACAAAATTGTGAAAATAGAATGAGATAGTGTAGACAAACAACAGAGCTGGGTTAGGACTATTTCTAGTTCTGAAGTGGGAGTAAGGGCTGGCAATCTAAAATCTTCCTTATTCATTGCCTCCTTGTGTGATCTTGGGTAAGTTTTTCCCCTTCTCCCCAACTCTAAAGAGGAAAGATCTTCCCTCCTTTTCGAAATTTTACATTTCAATGGTCTATGCATACTCCATGCTTCTTCCTTCTCTTTCTCGATGAAAGCTTCTTTTTCTGTGACCCCAAGACATAGCTGTGGTATTCTTCAAAATTAAAATAGATCCAATATGAGTCTTTCTTCCAGCAATGCAGGCAGGTGACACAGTGGATAGAGCACTGGGACAGGAGTCAGGAAGACAAGTTCCACATTCCACCTGCTGGGTAAGGCCATTTGTCATCTAAGTTTCCCCTTTTTCTTCTCTACTATGTTTCTGTGTCTGCTCTCTTCTTCCTTGTTTTTTTTTTCTGTTTTCTCAACTTCTTGAACTTTCTCTAATCACTGAATGACTGTTCTACAAAGGTAGATTCTTATGTGAAAAATCTTAGGGAAAATAAAATCCATATTTCATAAGACAAAACACAGAAAGGCAATATACACTTGTCTCATAGTCATTAAAAATTCTAGTTATCAAGATTTTCTTGCTATTGATTAAAAAAACAGGCAATTTTTCCATCTTTGCCCCTATTAAATATTTTTTTTTTCCTCAGAAGCAAGTTTCTCTCAGATTCTCTCAATATTCTTCTCAGTGGATCGCTTTCCTCATAGGTTCTTTGAGAATTAGTTTAGGAGTTCCTCCTAAATACTTAGGTTCCACTTTCTCAGATGTTAGGTTTACTCAGAAATATCCAGGCTTCTCTGCCCTTTCCTACAAATATAATTGCCCCAGTTCAAAAGGAGCAGCACTTTACATGAACATAAAGCTTTTTGTAAATCCTAAAGCAGCACACACACACACACACACACATACATATATATGCTGTTATTATCCCTGAATCTGCCCTACTATAAAGGCTTGAGGCATGGGAGAGAATGTGATGCAGTGGAAAGAACATGGGACTTAGAGTTAAGGGAATCTGGTTCTTTATCTCAAAGAGATTATAAAAAAGGGGAAAAGACCTATCTATACAAAAATATCTATAGCAGGTCTTTTGTAGTGGCAAAGAATTGGAAATTGAGGGGATGTCTATCACTTGGGGAATGACTGGACAAATGGAGGTATCTGCTGATGATGGGATACTACTGTGCTATAAGAAATGATGATTACATAAAAAAAACTGGAAAGATCTATATGAACTGATGCAGACTAAAATAAGCAGAACTGGGAGAACCCTGTCCACAGTAACAGCAGTAATGCAGAATGACTGTGAAAGGCTTAGCTACTCTCAACAGTGCAATGATCTGGCACAATTCTGAAGGACTTTTGACTGGGAATGCTGTCTCTCTCCAGAGAAAGAGCTGTTGGAGTAGGATATGGCTCAAAGTGTACTGCCTTTCACTTCGGTTTATTTACCATTTTATTTGGGGGTTTGTGGTTTGTGAGTACTTTCCTACAACAATGACTGATATGGAAATGCATTTTGCATGATAATACATGTATGGCCTGGATCAAAATGTTTACTATATCCAAGAGGGAAAGGAGAGAGGGAGATAATTTGAATCTTATGTATGTTGAAAATTATGACTATATGTAATTGGGAAAATGAAAATATCTTTGAATAAAAAAAGAGAATCTGGCTTTAAATCCATGCTCTGCAACTTACTGCCTGTGAACCATTGGGAACTTCCCTTTGTGCCTCAGTTTCCTTATCTGTTAAATTAGAAATCAAACTTGATGACCTTAAATGTGTCTTCCAGTTCTAAATCCATAAATCTATGAAAATATTTTAATTGGGCAATCCCTACCTATCCTTCCCCTCCCTTAACTCTACTTTAAAAACTCCCAGATGTAGAGGGAATGCAGTGAAAGCTAACATTGGTTGCATCACTGCCTCTGAAATTCAGACCCTCATGACCTCCAAGTTTCAGTCATATACTTAGGATCATGGAATCGTAGAATTGGAAACAACTTCTGAGTCCAGCTAGCTCAACTTGTATACCAGAAAAATAATCAATCAACTTGCATTTATTTTTGCTTATTTATTCATAAAATCCCTTACCTTCTGGCTTAGAATCAATATGGTTCCAATGCAGAAGAGCATAAGGACTAGGCAATCAGGGTTAAATGACTTGCTCAGGGTCACAAAGCTAGGAAATATCCGAGGTTATATTTGAACCCAGAATCTCCCATCTCTAAGTCTGGCTGCCAATCCAAATTTACATGCGTTTATGAAGAACCCTCTAGACACTAGGCTAAGCACTGAGGATTTTGTTGTTCTGCTCATCCTTTAAGGCACCATGCAAGGGTCTCCCTCCTCTGACAACAATAGCCCCACTGCTCTTTTCCTCCTTTGATATCCTATGAGTCATGTAAATTAGCAGAAGTGCCAAACATGCAGCCCTCAGGCTCTAAGAAGCCTTCTATGCTCCCTACTGTGGACTGAACCAGATTAAAATGTAATTGGGAGATATTTGACAAAATAAATTAAAATATAATAAAACACAGATAACATGACATTTTTAATCAAAGATATTTTATTTTCCCAATTACATGCTAATAATTTTCAACATACATTTTCTGAAATTATAAGATCCAAATTATCTTCCTCCCTTCTTCCCTCCCTCACTCCCTTCTCTCCCCCTATCCACAGATAATAAAACAATTAGATCTGGGTTCTTCACATATTATCATGCAAAACATACTTCCATATTGGTTATTGCTGTAAAGGAGTACTCATACAAGTCCAAACCCCCCAAATAAAACTGATATGAAAGATAGTATGCTTTGATCTGCATCCTACTCCTATAATTTCCCTGGAGGTGTATAGTATTCCCAGTCATAAATCCTTCAGAATTATCCCAGATCATTGCATTACTGAGAGTAATGCAAGTCTTTCACAGTTGATCATTCTACATTATTGCTGTTATTGTGTACAATGTTCTCCCAGTTCTGCTTATTTCAGTCTGCATCAGTTCATGTAAATCTTTTCCAGTTTTTTATGTAATCATCCTTGTTTATCATTTCTTATATCACAGTAGTATTCCATCAACAATTTTTCCAGCCATTCCCCAATTGACAGACATCCCCTCAATTTCCGATACTTTGCCACTTGAAAAATTTTTATAAATATATACATTTTATAAATAAATAAATAAATGCTATAAATAGTTTTGTACAAGTAGTTTTTTTAAACGATCTTTTTGGTATATAGACCCAATAGTGGCATCATAGGATCAAAGGGTATGCAGAGTTTTATAGTCCTTTGGGCATAGTTCTAAATTGCCCTCCAGAATAGTTACAACTCCACCAACAATGCATTAGTTTCCCAATTTTGCCAATTCCCTCCAACATTTATTACTTTTCTTTAAGGTCATATTGGCCAGTCTGCTACATATAAGGTGGTACCTCAGAGTTGTTTAAATTTGCATTTCTCTAGTCAAGAGGGATTTAGAACATTTTTTCATGATTATTGATAGCTTTGATTTCTTCATCTGTTTGTTAATATCCTTTGTCCATTTGTCAATTAGGGAATGGTTTGTATTCTTATAAATTTGACTTAGCTCTGTATACATTTGAGAAATTAGACTTTTATTAGAGAAATGTGTTATAACTACCTCCCTCCATTTTATTGTTTCCTTTCTAATATTGACATTCATTTTGTTTGTACAAAAGTTTTTAGTTTAACATAAAAATTATTCACTTTACATCATAATACTCTCTTTCTTCTCGTTTGGTCATACATTCTTCCCTTCTCCATATCTCTGTCAGGTAAGCTATTCTATGTTCCTCTAGTTTATTTATAGTATCACGCTTTCTATCTAAACCACATTCTCATTTTGATCTTGGTAGAGGGTGTGAGATATTGGTCTAAAGCCCAATTTCTCCCATACTGTTTTCTAATTTTCCCAGAAGTTTTTGTCAAATAGTGAGTTCTTATCCCCAAATCTGGGATCTTTGGGTTTATCAAACACTAGGTTGCTGCGGTCATTTACCCCTGTACATTGTGTATCTAATCTATTCCACTGATCCACCCTTCTGTTTCTTAGCCAGTACCAGACTCTTTTTATGATTGCTACTTTATAGTACAGTTTAAGATCTGGTACTGTGAGGCCACCTTACTTAGCAATTTTTTTTCCATTAGTTCCCTTGAAATTCTTGACCTTTTGTTCTTCCAGATGCATTTTATTACTATTTTTTCTAGTTCTATAAAATAATTATTTGGTAGTTTGCTTGGCATGACACTGAATAAGTAAATTAATTTAGGTAGAATTTCATTTTTATTATATTATCTTGGCCTATCCATGAGCAATTAATATTCTTCTTATTGTTTAGAGCTGATTTTATTTGTGTGAAAAATGCTTTGTAATTGTGTTCATATAATTTCTGTATTTTCTGCAAATAGATTCCTGGGTATTTTATATTGTCTAGAATGATTTTGATTTAATTTTTAAAATTTGATTTTTTATATTTTATTTTACCAAGAACATCAGAGTTATTTCAAAAGCATTTTTCTTTCTATCTCTTGCTGCTGAATTTTGTTGGTAATGAACAGAATGGTGATGATTTATGTGGGTTTATTTTGTGTCCTGCCACTTTGCTAAAATTATTAAATATTTCAACTGGTTTTTTAGTTGATTTTCTAGGATTCTCCAAGTAACATGACATTAAAAAAAAATAAGTCAATATGTAGCCTGCAGGAATCCTTAAGTATGGATGTTTCGTTGTTGTTTAGTTGATTATTCTGACTCTTTGAGGTTTTCTTGGCAAAGATACCAGAGTAGTTTGCCATTTTCTTCTCCAACTCATTTTGCAGACGAGGAAACTGAGGCAAATAGGATTAAGTGACTTTCCCAGGGTCACATAGCTAGTAAGTATCTGAAGCTATATGTAAATTCAGGAAGATGAATCTCTTTTGACTTCATGCCCTGTACTCTATGCGCCAAGGCACCATCTAGCAGCCACAATTACTCTGTCAACTATTCAAAGGTAGAGATAGGGTCTCATGTGAGATAGCATAGTTTAATAAAAGTAGTGCTAGATTTGGAGTCAGAGGATTTGGGTTCAAATTCTACTTCATTCATTCAACCAACAAATATTTCTCTAGGGGGGATGAATCACTTGACTTCTCTAAGCCCATTTCCTCATTTGTAAAATGGGAATGATAATAATAATAGCATGTGGCAAATGGGGATGGGCTGGGGTGAGGGAACTGAAGCTCGAGGTGCCACATCAGGGGTCAATAGCAATAAACTTTCTAACTATCCATAAATGGGTCAGTCTCCTTCCTCTACTGATCTCTGTTACTCTTTGAACAGATATTTGTCAGAGCTGTTGAAAAGGGCACTCATGTTTTAGGCAAGGGTTAGAATAGGCAGCCTTGAAGGCACATCAAGGGATATCAGTGGACATCTTGTCCTATCTTTTCATTTCACAAATGAAGAAATCGAGGCCCAGGGAAGTTAATGGCTTAGGACTAAGGTAGCTAGGTAGCACAGTGAATTGAGCACTGGACCTAGAGTTAAGAAGACCTGAGTTCAAATTGGGCTACTAGTTATAGGACTCTGGGTCAGTCACCTAACCACTACCTGCCTCAGTTTCCTCTTGTGTAAAATGGGGATAATGATAGCACCCACCTCCCAAGATTATTGCAAAGATCAAATGAGGTATTTGTAAAGTGCTTTGTAAACCTTAAAGCGCTATATAAATACTATATATTACTACTAAATGCAAAGATGGAATGGGCAGATGCTCTCATTTGTAGCACTCATTTCAGCATTCTCATTTAAGCACCTTCTTTGTGCTTGGTCAGACATGGATGATGCCAAGGGCATCCATGGCATCCTGAGCCATCTCCAGTCATCCTGGCTTTTGACTTGTTGGACGTTAATGACTCTGGAAGAGAGAGTGAAGCTGATGATTTTGTGCATCTCTGTCTCACTTAAACCCAATTCACATGCCAGTCTAGACATTCCCTTGTGATGTCATTGGACCTCTTCAAAATGAAGGACAAATTGCAACAAGAGCAACTATTCTCCTCCTTTTCCTCTTCCTAGTCCTAATAGGATCTGGATATCTAGAACAATGAGGCACCTCATCAGTCATCTAATCCAGTCTTCTATTTTACAGATGAAACTGAGTTTAAGTTCCTGGGTAGGTTCCGAGATCTAGAACTAGAAGGTTCTTCAATTCTAAACCCTCATTTTACAGATCAGGAAACTGAGCCCTAACAAGATTAAGTGACTTGCCCAAAGTTGCACAGATAATATGCACCAGAGGTAGCACTTGAAGAGTGAGTCTGGGCATCTCATTTTGAAGATGCCCAGAGAGGTGAGCAGTTTGCCAGGTCTTGACTCCAAAGCCATGTCTCTTCCAGTTCCAGGATGCTCTCCCAGAGGTACCTTCCAATTCTAAGTTTACATGGTTCTCTGCCACATTTCCTGCCCCTGACAATTCATTTTTAAAACCTCCCTGACCTGGATAGCTGCCCCAGCAAAAAGGCAGCTCAAATAAAGCGAATGCTTCCGTCAGAGGGACTCTCTGACCCCAATAGCAGCTGTAATTTTATCTCTTGCCCTCTAGAAAAGGAAGCCCACAAAATAGCCAACTCATTTTTTAAACAAGAGAAATTCCTAGAGAATCATGATTTAGAACTGGGATGGACCTCAGAGATCATTTTGTCCAATCTGCTGTTTGATTTTGATTTTCTTTTTTTACTATAAATCTAATGATCAGCCACAAACAGAATCAATTTCAGCTTAAGAAAAACACAAGAGCATATTACATGTGAAACCTGAATTGACTTTTATGCTTTAAAAAAGTATTTATTTTTTATATCTATTATTTTATAATTTATGACTAGATTTCTCTGTCCTCCCCTGCCCTGCCTAGAAGAAGAAGGGCTATTCCCAAGTTCAATGCCGTAAGTGAGCTTTGATTTGCTGTTTCCAACCTAAGACAATTCTTCCCTCTTTAAGCCACTTTCCCTCCCTCTCCCTGGTGGCTCAGGTACAATGCCAAATGGAATGGACGTCAGATTGACAGCCCACTGCAACTCAAGGCTCTTAAAAGTTTAAGAGATCCTCCAGGCTCAGACTGCTCATTAACTGAGATTATAGGCATGCACTACCACAATGATGTAATAAATGTTCATTTCATTAAGAATCATTGGAATAACAAAAATGGCCCTTCTTGTTTCCTCTTCTGATCTTTTAAAATTCTGTTGACTTATTTTTTTAGGAATAATTAAAAAAAAAACATCCTTACCTTCCATCTTAGAATCAATGCTGTGTGTTGGTTCTAAGGCAGAAGAGTGGTGAGGATTAGGCAATGGGGGTTAAGTGACTTGCCCAGGGTCACACAGCTGGGAAATGTCTGAGGTCAAATGTGAACCCAGGACCTCTTGTCTCTAGGCCTGACTCTCACCCAGCTGCCCCCCTGTTTACTTTTTTTTTTAAGCTTTACTGATCCTCTTTTTTCTTTTTGTTATCTCTCTTGCCATACACTATTATTGCTCCCATTTTTTAGATGAGAAAATAGGCTTATAGAAGTTAAGTGATTCCTTACTCTAAATAGCAACTTTTTTTTATAATGAAAAAGTATGATCAAATCTGTGAAACCAACACATTGACTCTGTCTGAAATTGTGTCTTATTATGCATCTTTAGCCTGCAACTTTTTTGCCAAGAGTTGAGCAACATGCTTCACTAGAGTCTTCTGAAGTCATGATGATTCGCTGTATTGACCAAAATTTATAATCCTTTAGAATTTCCATGTACTTCATTGTGGTCATTGTGTGGATTATTCTCCTGGATCTATGTACTTTACTCTGACTCAGTTCATACAAATCTATGTAGGAGCTAGAATGTCCATAACACATATGTATTTATGCATACATGCATTGTGTGTATGTGTACATGTATTTATATATGAATCTAGGTACATGTAGATGTACTTATGAACACACCTATGTTTGTGTGTATATATTTATGTATACATGCATGTATGGTGTATGCATGTATTTATGTGTCTATATGAATTTCTATAATAGCCATACACATGTGCATGTATTTATACATGTATCCATAGGTGCATATATCTATATAGGTGTGTATTTATGCATGCATATATGTACGAGCACATATATTTAAGCATGGGTATATATATTTATATATGTGTGTATGTATATATCTATCTCACAATTTGTTCAGCCTTTCCCAACTGATGGACCACCATTTTCTTTGCTACAACATAAAGAAATGATCTAATTATGTAGGTCCTTTCCCTCTGTCTTTGACTTCCTTGAGGTCATGTTCAATAGTGGTGTTGCTAGGTCAAAGTGTATGGCCCACTTTACTGACTCAGAAAGTAGAGTTGCAAAATGTGTTCCAGAATGGTAGGACTACTCTACAGCATCACCAACATCCAATGCCTTGATGTGCCTATCTTTCCCCGGCCCCTCCAACAAGTGTCTTCTTCCTCTCTTGTCCTCATTGCCATACTGTTGGAAACCCAGAGATGTTTTAATTTGCATTTTCCTTCTTAGTAGTGGTAGGAGCATTTTGATGTGCTTGATGGTTGACAGGCTTCCCTTCTTCATTTGAAAACCCACCCCTCCTTTTCCAGAAGAGCTCGAATCCCTGGACCTGTGGGAGGCGGCTCTGGACCCCTTTCTTCTCTTTTGGTGCCCATGAAGGGGAGCAACTGAATTTCGCCAGAACACCACTGGCTTCCTGGCCTCTGCTGATGCAGCCTCTCTAAACTTAGCATCCTTGCAATCAGCAGCTGGTCTGGCACTGGAAAGCCCCTGCGGTGACTGGAACAGATGCTGGGAGGCTTCGAGGAAAGCCCCTCTTGGTCACTAGGTGGGGAGCCTTCCCAGGTTCCTTTCGGAGCTAGAAGCTGACCTGGAGAGATGGGGGAGGGGTGGCATCCAGGAAGTCTGGCTTTGGCCTGAAGCGCCTCGGGTAGACAGATGCACTCGCCGCCCCTCCTGCCTGACCCCTCCTGTCCGCGGCTGTTGCTTCGCAGTCCTCAGGGTAGTCCCTCCGCTGGCGCCGTACCTTTTTGTGCTGCCAAGCGGGCTCCTGGAGTTGCTGGGCACGAACAGGTTAAAGCAGCAGCCAGCTTTGCCCGCCTGCCCGGGCTGAGTTAGCACTTCCCCTGGCTGGGCTCACCGGCTGCACATCTCCAAGTAACAGCATTTTGCATCATGGAAAAGGGGTGGATGTGGGGAAGACGGGGATAAACTGCAGAAGGTCGGAGGAGTCCTTATTTGACAACACCTCCCTCCATCTCTTCCTCCTGCCTGAGGGGGAGGGGAGGAGCAGGAGAGGGAGTGAGAACACAATTTCGTAGGGAAGGATTAGCCCAGGCTGCCAGCCAAGAGGCTGTCTAGTGCCTACTGCGGATTGCTGCTGCTGCTGCTGCTGCTGAATTCAGTGGGGCAGAGAGACAGAGACAGACAGAGGCAGACACTCACGCACAGCATCGGCTGGACCAGCCACTGTTTTGGGCGTGGGGGACCCCCGATCCCGGAGGTGGCTTCCTTCCAGCGCCAAGAAGATCACCTTTCCCCCAGCCCAAAACACACATTTCACCTAGACAGGCAGCGGGAGGGAGAAAGGAGCCCGGGGCAGCTGAGCTCGCATCGCCAGCCCCAGGGCTGAACTTTCAAACCTTCTAGGCTCAGGACCCTTTCCGCGTCAGCCACTAACCTGCTGGCCTTGCAGCTTGGGCAAAGGGGCTACTGGAGGAGGCAGGACCCCGATTCTGGGCAATTAGAAACCTCCCCAATCCCTCCTCCGGCTGGCACCAAGCTTGCCTCAGTTTTTATTGCTATTATTTTTCCTTGAGTGGGCATCATTGCTTGAGATTCTGGAAGAGAGGGGGCAGCAAGTCTGAGAGATGCTCAGGCGTTTGTTTGGGCTGGATTGAACTGAAGGCTTCCCTGAAGGTTCCAGAGGCTGCTTCTGCATATCATCTGGGCCCTTCTCTCCCTTTACACCTGCCTGGGGGCCGATCAGGGCACATTGGTGCCAGCCCTGTGATGTCCTGTGGATGTGCAGGACACAGCGAGGGTGCCCCATACAGGACGACCACAGCCACCATGACAGCCAAGGAGGAGAGAGCCGGGGACTCCATGCTGATGACCTCCACTCCAGCTTCTGGGACCTTCTCCCATGTCTTTGGTCAACAGTGCCAACTTATGGAGGCAGGTAGGAAAGTGTGCATGTGTGTGTGTGTATGTGTGCATATGTGTAAGAGCAAAAGCATTGGTGGCTTCAACTGGAAAGAGAAGCATGTCATCTGGCAAGATGGCTCACTGGAAGGAGGTCTGGATTTGGAGACTTGAAGACCTGGGTTCAGATCACACCTTTGCCACTTACTACCTGAGTGACCTTGGGCAAGTCTTTTAACCTCTATGGCTTTTCCTTCTATATAAAAGAAGGGGGTTGAATGCATGACCTCTGACATCTCTTCAAGCTCTAAATCTATGATCCTGTGATGCATGCGTGTGTGTATTCTGATCGGGGAGCTCCATGTGATCTTTATTCTAGAAGTGTCCTGGAAACAGGATGAAAAGTGATGGAGCAGAAGAATGTTATGGTGGATATGAAGGGTTGGTTGGGTTTTGAAAAAAACAAAAACTCAATCAGCTTTGAACTTAATCTATTTCCCAAGATTTGGAATTAAATTCTCATTAGATGCTTCCAAAGCCTCTAGCTTTGGCTTGTTGGGAATGTCCCTTAATTCAATTCTGCCATATTTTTTGTGCCTTTTTTCCCTGGATAATTGAAATGCATATATTCATTGGGATCAAATGGAGTGGGAGAGGGGAATCAGCCAAATTCTCATTGTGGATCATGGTTCCCTGACCTTTGGCATAGAGAATGTCAACCTTGGAAGAGGTATTTTGGGTTAGTTAGGCATTTTCCTACTTAAGTTTTCAAATAGCAACTTTCATATTTAAGCTTTCAAGGTTGTGCAATGATGCTCTTATTGGAGGGATTCTTTGAAAATTTACTTGGTGTCTTCATCTCTCTGTCATTCCTTATCCCTGGACCTTTCCTTTATGACAAAGGAAAACAGTTAAGCAAAAGCATTTGGTACATTGTGTGATAATATACAATATATTCCATCCTGGTAACTTTCCACCTCTTTCCCATGAGGGAGGAAGGCATGTACCGAATCTCTTTTCTAGGACTGCCATTGTTTTTTTCATTACTCAAGAATTCAGCTTCATGGGCTTCAACCCTAAAGCTCCAGACCTTAGTTGCGTTATAAGGATTTCTCCCTAGTCCTTTAATGAATTCTTTTCCCACATGGCTTGGGTAGTTGCTTTTGGGCAGAAGTCAAGTTGACTTTGTTTATTGACTTGGATTCCCTGCCTTGACCAGCCATCTTAGAAGTACAACTATGTGGTCTTTTGGAGGATCAGGTAAGAGAGTGTGGATGACTCAGTGCACACTGGTCCCACTAGTCTACTTCATAAATATTATTTATGGCAAATCGGTCAGTCAACAAGCATTTATATAATTACTTAACCCTTCTGGACCTCTGTTTCACTATCCATAAAATTAGGGGGCTGGATCAGATGATTGTTAAGGTTCCTTCTAGCTCTAAATCTATGATCCCATGATCCTGAGTTCCTACTATGTGCCAAAAATACTGTGCTAAGTTCAAGATATACGTAAACACATGTGAGGCAGTTTCTTGCCCTCAAGGAGCTTTTATTCCTCTAGGAGTTTTAAAAACATGTCATTTAGATGATACATAAAAAATAAATACAATAATAGTAATAATATTTATATATTACATTAAATTTCATCTGATTTTTATATATGGTTTTTATTTTCAGTCTTATAATCACCCCGAAAGATAGTTATTATTATTTCCATTTTACATATGAGGACACTGAGGCAGGCAGTGGAGAAGTGACTTACCTAGGTTCACAAAACTAAGAAAAGGCTGAGGCAAGATTTGAATTCAGGTCTTCCTGACTCCAAATCTAATATTCTATCTAGTATATCACCTAGCTGCCAATTAAAAAAATGTTTTTTTGTTTGTTTGTTTGTTTTTTTTTTTTGAGGGAAGAGACCAGCAGCTGGTGGAATTGGGAAAGGCATTGTGTAAAAGATAGTACTTGTGCTGAGTTTTGTAGGAAACCAGGAATTCCAAATGGGAGAGGTGATGAGGAAGGGAATGCCAAGACTGAGGGATAGAGAACAGCAAGTACAAAGGCACGGGGATGGAAAATGGAGTGTAAAAAACAATATGGAAGCCATACCAAGCTGGACTATACTGGGAATAGAAGATTGGACAGGAAATTCTCAGGAGATGCTTCCTGAGACCAAGCCTGTAGCTTTGACCTAGTTGGGCGAATGTCCTCTAATTCTATTCTGCAATAATTTTTCTGTATTATATAGACTAGAAAGGTGTGTGTGTGGGGGGGATCAGCTTGTAAGGAGCTTTCTGTGCCCAAAGGAGTTTAAATTTGATCCTAGTGGCAATAGGGAGTCTTTGGAGATTCTTGAGTAATGGGAGTGCAAAATACATACTTCAATATGCACACAAGCACACATATATGTATATATACAAAGGTAACAAAAACACAGATATATGCACACAAACATTCAGATATATGCATATTCACATACACATGTGTGCATATCTATAGAGGTCTACCATGTGATAGACTTGGTGAGGAATACACATATAGAAATATTCATTGCTTGAAGAACCCTTAACATTGGAAATTATGTACGTGTGTGTTTTACATATATCTTATGTCTACATGTGAGCCAATGGAGAGAAGGCTGGCCGTGTGGTCAGGAAAATCTGGATTCAAGTTCTGTCTTGGACACACATGAACTGTGTGACCATGGGCAAGTCACTGATCCTTTTAGGGGGTCCCATGCTACTGATAAATTTGGAGAAGGGTATAATTTGCTTCAGTGTAGAGAGCTTCCATGAGAGGAGTGAGTATCTGACACTGATGATATTATAGGTCTGGATGCTTTTTCTCTCTCCTCTCCCTCTCTCCCTCTCTGGACCTCTTCTCCTTCCCCTCTTCCTCTCTCCATATTTCCTCCTCTCCTTTCTTCTCTGTCTCTCTCTCTCCCTACTCCTCCTCCTTTCCTTTTCTTCCCCCCTCCCCTCTCCTCCTTTATCTCCCTTCTTCCCCTTCCCCCTCTCTCTCTCCCTCTCTCTCTCTCTCTCTGGGTCTCTTTTCCTTTTCCTTTTCCTTTTCCTTCTCCTTCTCTTCTCTTCTCTTCTCTTCTCTTCTCTTCTCTTCTCTTCTCTTCTCTTCTCTTCTCTTCTCTTCTCTTCTCTTCTCTTCTCTTCTCTTCTCTTCTCTTCTCTTCTCTTCTCTTCTCTTCTCTTCTCTTCTCTTCTCTTCTCTTCTCTTCTCTTCTCTCTCCCTATTGTCTCTCACCTATCTATCTATCTTTATCTATCTATCCATCTATCTATTCATCTATATCTATCTGTCTATTTGCCTGTCTTTCTCTACCTATCATTTATTTACCCACTTGTCTATTGATCCACCATCTACTTATCTGTCTACCTATCTGCCTATAATTTACCTGTCTGTGTGTGACACACATATACACACACATGCACACGACACAAACATACACAGCACCTGGTCTCTGAATTCTAGGAGACATGATATCATTACTGGAGACATGAAATCTTGGCTTAGGTTCCTACAGGATGCATAAACTAGCCTTCAGGAGGAGGTGGATTCCCTCTTCCTGGAGATCTTCAAACATATGTCAAATATATTGTAAAGAGGAACTTTTGCCTAGAAGGGGTTGCATTTGATGTTCGTTTGGGAAATGGGACTGATCAACAGAAATTCCCAACAGGCAGGCTTGTCTGACCCTGAGCTGGGCTTCCTCAGGGAGAGACTGTGGAATCACCTTCTCTGAGGGCCCTCGAAGGCCAGATCAATCCTCACTTCAATTCAGCAAGCACTCATTGAATGCATCTTAAGTCCTATGGGACCCGTGCTAGGTACCAGTCAGAGACAATGAGAAACACTTCCTCTTAGGGAGCTTGGAATCAGAGGGCAGGGGATCCCTTGTATATACCCAGCAGTCAATATGAGAGAGTAAAGAGGAAGGTTTTCTGTAGAGGTAGATGCTTGAGCTGAGCCTTGAAAAGAAGCCAAGGAATCTAAAAGGTAAAAGGAGAAGAGGGATTGCTTTCTCTCTCTTCCTCTTTCTTTCCCTCATCTCCCTCCTTCCCTCTCTCCTTTTCTCTCTCTTTCTCTCTCCCTCCCTCTCTCCCTCTCTCTCCTCTCTCTCCCTCCCTCCTCCTCTTTCTTTCTCTCCCTCTCTCTCCTCTCTTTCCCTCCCTCCCTCTCTCTGTCTCTCCCTTTCTCTCTATGTCTCTCCCTCTCTCTCTGTCTCTCTCTCTCTGTCTTTCTCCCTCCCTCCCTCTCTCTCCCTTTCTCTCTGTCTCTCCCTTTCTCTCTGTGTCTCCCCACCCCCCCCTCTCTCCCTCCCTCCCTCTCTGTCTCTCCCTTTCTCTCTGTGTCTCTCCCTCTCTCTCTCTGTCTCTCTCTCCCTCTTTCTCTCTCTGTCTCTCTCTCTCTCTCCCTCCCTCCCTCTCTGTCTCTCCCTTTCTCTCTGTGTCTCTCCCTCTCTCTCTCCCTCCCTCTCTGTCTCTCCCTTTCTCTCTGTGTCTCTCCTTCTCTCTCTGTGTCTCTCTCTCCCTCTTTCTCTCCCCTCTCTCTCCCTCCCTCCCTCTCTCTCTCTTCCTCCATTTCTCTCTCTCTGTGCCTCCACCCCCCCCTCTGGAAGAGCCAGTGAAAAGGAACAGAGAGAGGAGGTGGAATGCCTAGATCAGAGAACAACTGACAAAAAGTTCATTTGACTGAAATGTAGAGGAGAGGAGAGGAGAAGTGTGAAATCAGGAGCCTGGAAAGGTAGGCAGGAGCTAGGTTGTGAAGGCTTTTCCTTGCTGAGGGAGGGAGTGTAATGGTTTTTCACTTGGGATCACTGACCCCCCCCCCCTTAAGGCACAGTTGATAGAGATGCTTCTGAAGGATTGGGGACTTGAGGCTCATTTCACTTATTCAAAGGACACAGACAGTTAAAGTTCAAGTGGCTGGTTAGAGTTGGCTTGAATGATTTAAACGAGGTCAAACAGTATCTAAATAACCCTTTTGGTGTTTGATTAAACAATGTCAATAGGTGATGTACCTTTTCATTTGATTGTAGGTGTTTGGTTACTTCCATTTTAAAGTATTATTATTGTTGTTTCATCATTTTTGTCACTCGAGACAGTGTGGTTCAATGGAGAGAGCACTGGTTCTAGTCAGAGGACTTGAGGTTCAGAACTCATCTCTGATGCTTGCAATTTATGTGATCTTGGGTGGATCATAACCTCCCTGAAGCTTATTTCTTCCTATGTAATGTGAGGGAGAGTGGGCCCAAGGTTGGTCATTGCAATGGATCGAAGCTTATCATTCATTGGCTCTTTGTTACTCTTCACATTGCATGTAAGCACTTAGTAGGACCACAGACTGAAAGCTGGAAGGATATTTAGAAGCCAATTCAACCCCTTGATTAAAAAATAATAAATTAAGGGCAGTTAGGTGGCTTAGTGGATGGAGAACGAGGCCCAGAGATGAGAAGTCCTGGGTGCAAATTGAATCAAATCAAATTAAAACTTCAGATACTTTCTACCTGTGTAATCCTGGGCAAGTCATTTAACCCCCACTGCATAGTCCTTACTACTCTTTTACTTTGGAACTAATGTGTAGTATTGATTCCAAGATGGAAGGTGAGGGTTTATAAAAAGTAGGGTTTTACTGAAATCTTTTATTTTCTATCCCCTACATTTCCCCTGTATTTCTCCTTCTGCCCCTTCTCAGAGTCTCCCCCTTCTAAAGATGTCTTTTAAATAGGAAAAAGAATCACAGCAAAACCAGTTAATAGATTGAAAATGTTTTGAAAAATAATGAGTGAATGAAAATAAATTGAAAACCAGGCTGTCTTGTCAGTTCTGACCAAGGTTGTATTGGAATCAGCCCACATAGGCTCAAGAGAGCCTATTGTTAAAATTTCAGGGTAAACATTTATACCTCAGAAATGGGAAAACACAACCAATCAGGGCCTCATTTATTATTTTGTTGACTGCTGGCATTGACAAAGATGTGATACGTGTGGCCCAGCATACCAGAGGGGGCTGCTCTCTTCCCCCTCTCCACCATGCCTGGGAATAATGTTCACTTGCCCACCCTCCCCTCTACCCAGCAGCTGAATGCAATCATTTCCTCCCTCTGCTGGCTGGGGTAAAGTGTGTGTGTGTGTGTGTGTGTGTGTGTGTGTGGCTCACAGGCAGATTAAAGGTGAATTTTGGGCATGCAATCTCTAAAAGGTTTGCCAATGATAGATGTATAAAAATATTAGTAATTCAGATTAAACTTAAAATTGTGTAACTGCATGAATTTGTTTTTTTTCAAGGAGGTATTTGTTGAATATTTACCAGCAGACTAAACAAGATAATTTGACTACATTCATTTATTTTTTTTTTCAGAGAGATCATTATTAAACATCTACCAGCACTCCCTGGGCTCTGACTCAGTTTTCTATACCTATATACTCCACTGGCTTCAGTTAATCTTTTGTAGTAGGTCTCTTTATGGGGGAAAGAATGTCAATTTAGACAGTTTTCCAGATTTGAATTCTGGGAGTTGTTCTTTCCATTTTGCAGAAAAGAGCCTACCTGAACCCTTCTTGTAGAAGGAAAATGAAAGCTGTGAGATTATTCTTGATAAGGTCAAAGCTGTAGCTAAGAGATCATACTGGCCAAGAGATGGAACTACACCGAATTTATCTCTTGTCTACATCAGCATGTAAAGACAGGAAGAGAGTAGGATGCTGAGAATCATAGTTTTGCCGGGGATCGTAGTTTTTTTTAAAATTTTATTTAATTAGTTAATTTAGAATATTTTCCCATGGTTCCATGATTCATGTTCTTTCCCTCTGCTCCTTCCACCCCCTCCCGGAGCCAACAAGCAATTCCACTGGGTTTTACATGCGTCATTGATCAAGACCTATTTCCATATTGTTGATAATTGTACTAGGGTGATCATTTAGAGTTTATATCCCTATTCATATGGGGGATCATAGTTTTTAGGGTAACAGATTTAAATTACACAACATAGGAGGTACATTTCGTTGGAGCCATAATTAAGTTGGGATATCCGGGGCTTAACTTTAGGCTCCCACATTTAGAGGGTGCTGACTGTACTTCTATTCTTTCAGCAGCCTAGAAACAACAGAGCTCAGCACCAAGTTAGCAAGATTACATTAATTAATTTTTAAAAATTACATTATAAATTTAATTATTTATATTAATTAAAATTGTAAGTTATAAGTTGGGGTGACTTCATCCTTTGCCCTACCTTGCCTTTCCCTCCATCCTCTAGAACTACGGGTGAGTATACATGGAGAATGGGGAGATAAACAGATAGTATGCTATAATAGAAAAGCAATAAGGAGAACTGGATCTGAGTTCAGCTTCTATCATTAAGCAGCTGAGTGACTTGGGACTCCAATTTCCTAATTTGTCAACTGAATAGATTAGATTTCATTTGTCTAATAAGGCTTCTCCCAAGCCTAACAATTAATTAATCTATAAATTGAGGAGGCTGGATCAAATTTCCTATGGTCCCTTCTAATTCCACAAAGAGTTATAGATGTAGAACTAAAAGGGACCTGAAAGGCCCTTTAATTTAGCCCCCTCTTTGTACAGATGAGGAATCCAGGACTCATGGAGGTGACTTGCCTAAGGTCATATAGCACAAAGACAGAATTTGAACCCATACCTTCTAACTCCAGAGCTAGACTTCTTTGTGTTGTCTTATCATTCTTTGAATAGGATAACAGGACAAATGGATGAGAGGAGAAACACTCAGTTCCTGGTACATAGCAAATATTTAATAAATGCTTCTTGTTCAAATGACTGACTATCCCCTATTCCAGATGGTGTGTCCTAACAAGTCAAGTCATGAAGCATTTATTACAAGGTATAAGTTGCTGTTCTTATGTAGAGCTGCAGAAAACAAAGTCCTTGACTGTCTGAATGGATACAATACCAAGCATCCTTAATGATAGCAAATGATATGCTAAGTGATGGGCATAACAAGAAAGGCAAAACCAACCCTTGCCTTCAGGAAGCTTATAATCCAAAGGGGAAACAACATTCAAACAACTATGTGTGTCTAAGATGTAGACAGAGTACATGGGAGACTATCTCTAGCACTGAGGGGTCTTTCGGAATGTAGGATTTGAACTGGTATCTGAAGGATGCCTGTTCTTCCTCTTCCCTTACCTGACTACTCCCCAAGCAGCCCCATTGATTGCCTCACCAACCCGCTCTTGGCTCAGATGACAGTGGTGATGAAAAGTGAAGCACATGGAACATTGGAAGCAATGGAGAGGAAGGGTTCGAGACCAAGGCCAAGGATGTCCATCCTTTCCTACCCCTTCAAAGATGTCCCCAAGTGACCCCGAGTTCCTACCCTGATTTTGCATCTCATTCTTGCTGGGTATTTTCATCACTTGGCTTTTTATAGTGCACTTTCTTGATCTCATCCATTTTGCCCCATTCCCTTTAGACTGAGGATGGGAAGAGTGGCCAAGAATCCATTCCCAAGACTATTCCCAATAGGGCCCTTACTTGACTAGCTTTATTGAAGCTGAGGAGAGAGAGATAGACTTAAAAACCTGAAGTGGGTCAGTCCATTGCTCATATGGTATTCTCAGGCAAGGCAGAGCTGCCTCATCTCTTTTATTTAATTGAAATTTAAATAAATGGAATTTTTACTAATTTTAGTGCCCCCTCCCAATTTCCCTATGCATTATCGATAAAAAAAAAGTTGGGGAGGACAATATGAAAAGCTTCCCTAGAGGTCTAAGAGACATAGAGATAATCAGAGATTTTCCCCAGAAAATGAGTTGTCTCTCTTCCTGAGTTGTGTATTTCCTGAGGCTAATATCCTAATGAGTAGACAGGGACTGTTTTGACAGATCTATTTGCCACCCTGTGTTTTGTTTGTCCAACAGATAGCTTCTGTTTTCATTAGGAGCTGTTAGTGCAGCAACATGGGGTTTGTGGGAAAAGGCACTGTGCTCAATCACCCATCTTTTTCAAGGCCAATCCTTGATCCACTTTTGTTGAAGATTTCTTCCCTAATGGGGGCAGCTTCCTGAATCAACTAAATTAAAAAATAAGTCATACAAGTGATCTACATTAACTGGGACAGAGGTTATAGGGAGAGAGAGAGAGAGAGGAGTCTAGCATTGTGGGATAGGGGATAAAGCACTGGGATTGGACTCAGGAGAACTTGGGTTCAAATCTAGCCTTAGGAGCTTAACTATGTGACGTTGGGCAAATTGTTTCACCTCTCTGGGCTTAGGCTTCCTCATTTGCAAAATCAGGGTGGGCTGGCATGGACTGGATGGCCTCCCTTCCAGCTTTAACTCCTATGACAGTGATGGTGAACCTATGGCATGGGTGCCAAAAATGGCACATAGAGCATTTTCTGTGGGCACTTGGCACCCACCTCCCTGAGTTCATTACTAGAAAGGTAGAGGGACTTGGGCAGAGCTGCTCCCCTCTGCCTCTCTACCACATCTGCTGACATTTTTTCATATCCTGCACCCCTCTGCCCAGGGGCCCAATGGGAGTGCACAGTGGGTAAGGTGGGTGGTTCACAGGTGGCAGAGCTGGAGGGGAGTGGAACATTCAGGCCACTCCCCTCCCCCTCTCTGCATTTGTTGAGGATATTCCTCACTTCACCTGTCCCTCTGTCCAGCAGCCCAATGGGAGAACTTCCTCCATCCCCTGTATAGGGTAAGGGGAGAATGGCTCTCAATCTAGGGGGTGGTGTGGGGGCAGTTGCCCAGCACTCTGTCTCCAAAAGGTTCATCATTACTGTCCTATGAGAATACTCTTTTATTTATTAGGCTCCCCTGCTCCACTACTGGAAATCTGAACCAGTTTAATTGCGTTTTCCTCCCTCTATGAGGGAAGATAGAAAACCAAATAATTGGAAGAAAGAGATTCAATGCCTCCCCTGAGAATTTTGGGTTTTAATTCTAGGATCCATTTCTCTAGAAACTGGGCAAGTGTGGTAAAGGGTTGGATTCCAAAGCACCGAGTTCCCTAGAGAAGTGCTTGTCACCTCTGTAGGGTGAGTGAGTGCAATGGTACAGTGTGTGTGTGTGTGTGTGTGTGTGTGTGTGTGTGTGTGTGTGTGTGTGTGTGCAAGAGCAGAGAGGCAAAGTGATTCAGTTCCCTCTGGGTCTGGAGTCACACACAACAGGGTAGGGGTAAATCAGGGGAAGAGATGAATCAGCCCAACTGTGAAGAAATTAATTATTCTCTCCTCCCTGCTGATTGTCTTTTTGGGAAACCAAGTGGAAAAAACAACCGTCCATTACACCTGCCCTGTGTGAAACTAGCCTGTGTCAGGCTCAGGAACTCATGGGACAGGGGGGCTTGAATGACCCCATTTTTTCAGGGTGTAGTTGGCAGCTATCAGGCTGCTCTGATTGGATCCTGCTTTGGCCCACCTTGTGAGTCTAGCTAATGATCTTGCTCTGAGCTACCTCTTACTGAGTCTGACCTGCTTCCCTTCTCAGGCTCCCACTAGTAATCTTAAAAATATCCAACACTGTTTTTGTTTTTTTCCTTTTTTTAAATCCTGACCTTCCATCTTAGGATCAATACAGGATTTTGTTTCCAAGGAAGAAGAGTTGGAAGGGCCAGGCAATGGAGGTCAAGTGACTTGCCCAGGGTCACACAGCTAGGAAGTGTCTGAGGCCAGATTTGAACCCAGGATCTGGTTCTCAGTCTACTGATTCACTTAGCTACCCTCAACATTTCTTATCATTACCCACAAACCCTCAGTCTAGCAAACTATTTGGAAAGAGGGCAAAGCACTTAACAGCAGTACCCCTCCCCTCTAATAAAGCTAAATTGTGTTTGCATAGACAACCTCACCCCACGACACACACACACACACACACACACACACACACACACACACACTCTTTCACCAGTTGAAAATTATTAGAGATTATCTGAAGAAGTAGAAAGTGATTCATCATTTTGAGGAGAAGGTTATCATGAATATCCCAGAGTGCTTTGAAGAGCATCATCGTGTACCAATATTAGGTCTCTCTTGCCTCCACTATGGTGATCTCATTTGGGAATAGGGAGGAGACTCAGGATATTGCTAGTTTCAGACCCATAATGCTTTACCTGCCGAGAGAATTGAGAGCAGGAAGAGAAACCGCAGAATTTAGATACAATGATAAACACAATGCACTTGAAGTCAAAGTTCCAGGTTCAAATCCTACCTCTGCTATTTACTACCCATGATTGGTCTGGATTAACCTAGATTAACTTCCCTGAGCCTTAATTTCTTCATCTGTAAAATAAAAGAGTCAGATTTGATAGCACAAAAGTATCCTTCTAGCTATAAATTTATGATCCCAGTGCATTCTCCCATAGAAGAGTCTCCTTCAATCAATAAGCATTGATCAAGCACTATGTAATAGGCACTGTTTTATAGATATAGAGAAGCAAGGTTACATGACTAGTAAAGTAGCAGGGTCTGGATTCAAATCTAGAGTTTCTGGATTTGTTCTTTAAAAAAATTTTTTTTTGTTGCTGTAAGTTCTTTTTATTTTATTATTTTGTTATCCCACTTGGCTTCTTGCTGGGATGCCCAACCAGCACTGAACTGGGAGTCAGGAGACATAGGTTCATGTCACTTACTTGATTCCAAAGTACTAGGCTCCCCAGAGAAGTATTTGTCACTTTTCTGGGTTTTGTGGGTGCAGTGATATGGGGGTGTGGGTATGAGAGAGAAGGGAGCCAAAGTGATTCAGTTCTTTGTAGCTCCTTTCTGTCATTTACTAACTGTGCAAACTCCCTAGAGATCAGTAGGACCTCAGAGTATATTTAGTTCAATTTTCTTATTTTACAAAGGAGGAGATTGAGGCAAGATCATATCCCTTATTGTGTGCCACCCCTGCTGCCTGGGACACAGTAGGCACTTGGTGGTGTGCTTGGGTCCAATTAGTTAAAAATGGCTTGGATTCTTGCTAATATCAGACATATGTGGTTGATAGCTGTCTAATATGGCTGGAAAAGGTAGGTCATAGATAGACATCTTATCTGAAAGCTGACCCACTCTACCGCCAAAGGAGAATTGGATTTTCATTAGTGTGATAAGAAAAAGAAGAGTCATGCCTTCTTGTCTAGCTGGAAAAGCACAGGCTGGATCCAGGAACTTCTTGTCAAGTCACTACAAATATCTGTAGTTTAGGGGTGTGATAATCCATGAGATCTCTCCAGGAGAGGGTACCATTTAATTTACGATAGACAGTTTAGCTCCCTCCCACCAGACATTGGTTACACAAAAGACTATCACAAATAATAAGTAAATTTCTTCATCAAAGTAAGGAGTAAACACAAAGACAAAAAAATCATATAATTATCTCAAGAGATGCATAAAAAACTTTCTGCAAGGTACAATACTCATTCCTATTAAAACCACTGGAAAGCATAAGAATAAAGGGAACTTTCTTTAAAATGATTAACTGTAATGAGAATAAAATAGAAACCTTCCCTATAAAATCAGGGGTGAAGCAGGGCTGTCCATCATCACCAGTATACTTCAATCTCATAGAAATGCTAGGTATAACAAAAAGAGAAGAGAAAGAAATTAGAATGGGCAATGAAGAAACAAAATTATTACTCTTTGCAGATGCCGTGATAGTATACTTAGAGAATCAACTTAAAAACTACTTGAAATAATTTGCAATTTTAGCAAATGCTGCAGAATATAAAATAAACCTACACAAATCAGCAAAATCCAGCAGGAAAAGATAAAAAGAGAAATTCCATTTAAAATAACTGTAGACAATAATATAAAATACTTGAGAGTCTACATGCCAAGAGAAGCCAAAGAACTATATGAATACAATTACAAAACACTTCAGACAAATAAAATCAGATCTAAACAAATGGAAAAATATCACTTGTTCATGAGTAGTCCAAGCCAATATGATAAAAATGGCAACCCTTTCAAAATTAATTTACTTAG